>NC_050613.1:27863661-28165432 GCF_014743375.2 Drosophila subpulchrella | reverse complement strand
GTCCTCTCATTACCAACTTGTCTGGCCAAGTAAGTGCACTCGTAACTCAGCAATTTCCGCATTCGGATAACCGTCTTTCTGTGACTCACATTTGAGTCAGCACTTTATTCACTTCATTGTGCAATATAAAACGGGAACAACTGAATCAGCAAAGGTGATCTAAATATTTCTGGGCAATGTAATCCATATGCAACAGGTAGGTAATTTTACCAATCAAACAATAATTTTCAAAGAATATAAAATATATAGAGATTGAAATGAATTATGACATTAGGCAGCATACAATAGAGTGATAAAATTGCCGCCATCTGCTGGGCAATACAAAAACATAATATATATTTACTCCCTTGTTATATTAAGTATGCAAAAGATAGGTCAAAAGATATATACAAAAATTATGAAATCAAGCAGCAAACAATAAAGTTTATTTTATTTCCCTCTTATTTTTGCCGCTAAGGTATCAATTTGAAATTCAAGTACCGACACAGAAAACAAGTAAATGCGGTGATTTTTATTTATTTTTATTTTTTGACCCAAAGAGGGACCCCTTAGGAGGTTACCAGCTGACATAGGGAAATGTAAAACGGCCTCTGGACCGCAAATATCCCACTCAGCTGGTGAGGCCTCATATAACGAGGCACTAAAAAGAAGAAAAAAAAAAAAGCGCAAACATAAAATTGCTAATTTGAATAAGTCACGTGACACGGCGTTAGCCTTGACAGCGGTGGTGTTGCTGAATCGGAAAGTTCTTGTGGACTCGTGGACTATATATGCTGTATATACTGTATAATGGTATACCGGTATATACCTTAGTATACTGGTGACACGCGCATTACTTGTGCCCTGCCTCTCAGCAAATGGCCGACACGACTGTTGACGTAGTCAAACCCAAATTATGGAAATTTGTCATCGTATGCGAAAACATGCGATATGTGGGGCTCAAGAGTTCTGCTCTGTTCTGTTCTGGAAACGAAACTGCGTTACATACGCGATAACTCCCTGGGTTTTTCATTATCATGCAAAAAACGTTTCTCCAAGTGGGACTTTTTCCCTTTTCCCATCCCTCTTAATATGTTATTTATTCGCACACTTTCATTTTAATCGTAAATGCAGCCGGGTCAGAACGGGGGGTAAAAAAAAAACAAAAAGCAGAAACAATTATGTCCACAAATTGGTGTCAATTTTTGCGTCCGCTGTTTGTTATTGCTACTGGTTGTCATGAATGCTAAAATGACATCGGTGTACCACTATCACGTTCCCTCCTAACCACCCACCACTTCCTTTTTCCTCTCTTTTTTTTAATGCTGATGGAATCGCCGTCCGTCATGCAAAGTGCTTTGCCCACAAATGTTTATTTCACACGATTTTGTTCAAATTTGCTAATTTCTTACATACTAAAATGTTACTTTCGCCTTCGCCCCACCAATTATCCGTTTAAAAAGCGAATAAAATGTGTGATAGCCTCAAAATTTGTATCGTTGTTCTAGGTAAGTAGAGGATTATCTCTCGTTAAACTGCATCCGTCAGCCGGATAAAGAAAAAGGAACACCTTTGAATTAAGAACATTCCTCTGAAAAGTAATAATGTTTTCTCGATATCATATTATGACTTTGGTTTTTAGGTATGTGCAAGTTTACTGTTCATACATATTCTTTAAATCATTTACTGAACCATAGGTAAACGTCATTTCGTTCTTTAGTTGACACGGCATAAACAATTTTAACTTTGAAACTTTTCACTGTCACTCCGTTTCATGAATAACACAAAAAGGGAACAAACTTTTCTGTGATAAAGTTCTTTCCTCGATTTCAGCAGCTCCCTCCTTCGAACAACTCGGAGGATTCAAGCGCATAACGTTAATCGACATCCAGAATCTATTTTCCCCTTTTTTTTTTGTACCCGCCAGTTATCATCGCCCGCATCCGACGCTGACCGAATTCGATTCTACCATCGACATCCAGAGCTTTTTTTTTCAACAAAATTCACTTTTGCTGACATCAACTCAAATTGACTTTTCGCATATAAATTGTCAGAAATGTGTGGAAGAACTACTGCAGGGATAAAGCCAATGCGAATAAATGCGGATATGAATTTCCCCAAGGTGTAACGAAAATAAAAATGGTAGAAGACAATTATTAATTTAAGGTGTGAAAGCAAAAAACCGTGTATAAATTGATGTTTTTAAAATGTATTGAACAATACCGTTTAAAAACTTGTTGCCATTTTTATTCTTAATTGGAAATTACGATAGAAAATAAACAATATATGTTATATATGTATATGCATATACAAAATATTTTAAAGTAGAATATTAGAGAATTCATCCCCAAATTCGTAGAGCTATACCACGTCTAAAAAAAAAGCCATTGTATTTACAGATAAATCAAACATGAAAAAATGACAAAATAAATATTTTAACGTAGATCATTAGAGAATTCTGCCACAAATTCATAGAGGTATCCCACTTCCAAATCGGGATCCTATAACCAAAGTTATGGAATCTGGAAGTGCATTTTTGGGGTCCCATTCTGAATCTCATTGGAAACACGGAAAAAAGTAACATGAAAACAGGCTAAAATTGTGACCCTCTCCTAAAAGGAATATTTTAATGTAGATCGTTAGAGCATTCAACCAGCAATTCATAGAGGTATCCCACTTCGAAATCGGGATCCTATAACCAAAGCTATGGAATCTGGATGTGCAGTTTTGGGGTCCCATACTGATTCCCATTGAAATCACGGAAAAAAATAACATGAAAACAGGCTAAAATTTTGACCGTCTCATGTAAGGAATATTTTAATGTTTATCGGTAGAGAATTTTACCACCAACCCATAGAGGTATCCCACTTCAAAATCGGGATTCAATAACTCAAGTTAGGGTTCCATAGGGGCAGTTTTGGGGTCCCATACTGAATCCCATTGGAAATACTAAAAAAAAAAGAAACATGAAAACAGGCTAAAATTTTGACCCTCTCATAAAAGCAATATTTTGATGTAGATCATTCAAGAATTCAAGCACCAACCCATAGAGGCATCCCACTTAAAAATTGGGATCAAATAACTCAAGTTATGGAATCCAGAAGTGCAGTTTTGGAGTCCCAGTCTGAAAGCCATTGGAATTACGGTAAAATAGAACATGAAAATAGGTAACATTTTGACGCTCGGTTGTTAATGTAGAATATTAGAGAATTAAAACCCAAAATTATAGAGCTGCAGTTCTGAAGGGTAAAATTAGGCTACTCTCACGTTTTGAGATGTGCGGCGATACCCTTAATTGTTCATGTTTTATCTTACTACATATATCTTGAGAAAGAACGGTCATTAGAATGTATGTTAAATAAAAAAGTACCTCTAATTACAAGTCAAATTGAAGATAACAAAAAATAATTATTATTATAATTATGTTTATATGTACATTGTTCATATTTTACTTTAACTTAATTTCTTGAACTTAATTACTGTAAAATATGAGAGTTTTGTAAACCCCTGCATTTGACTTTATGAAATCAAACTTAATTACGGTAAAATATGAGAGTTTTTTAAACCCCTGCATTTGACTTTATGAAATCTATTTGTGTTCGAGTGGTTACATTTCCTGATTAATTATAACGCATGACTCTCATAATTAGTGGGCTTACATTTTATCATGACAGCGTTTCTCCCTGGAAACAGCACCACAGCCACATAGCTCCATAGCTCCGTGGGGCTGTTGTGTGCCACGCCCAAAATTTACGGTGGAAAAATATAAAAAAAAAAAACACAAAAAATTAGCTTTTTGAAGAGATATGGCTAAAATACGTCGTCGTGCTCGCCTGTTGTCGCAGCTGTTTGTCATTTTTCTACTCATAAGCACACTTTGTTTCGCCGGCTTCAGCCGGTGGTAAACTTGCCGACTTGCTGACTTGCCGACTTGGTAGCTCGGCGACTTCGAGAACTTGGATGTGTTTGTGCGGTGGCGCTTTAATGCCGGTCATATGACTTCTGCTTTTTGCCGGCAGTTTTATGCACATGAGACAATGCTTTATCAAGAGCCATCTACTGCTTTTTGCCACACCGCCCCCGATGGTACATCGTTTTTTCGAATTTTCATAAATGAAAATTTGCACCACGATATTTTAAGTTTATTCTTCGCTTTGTGCGTTTTTTTTTTCTTTTACAAGGGCGTTGGGAGCGAAGCCGTGGTAGAACGGGAAATTGGGAAACGAAACAGACTTTGTAAGTGGTTTTCTTGATTAGACCACGGCTGGATAATGTGTGGTGTCTCTGGCATCCATGTGTGGCAACAAAGATTTACGCGTTCCCTTACTCTTTTTTTTTTTTTTTTTGTCAAACTTTATACTGCAGGTGTGGGTATACAGAACTTTTTGTTGTTGAATTTTTTTCAAAACGGCCTGATTATTCCAGCAGACGCAGAAGGAAATCCAATCGGCAATATTGACAAAACACGGAGCAGCTCTTGTATCCACCACGAACCCAGAATTTTTTCCCAGCAAAGAGCAAGCAAGAGGAGAAAAAAAAAATAGACAGAATTGGCTGTCAAATGGGACGCTGGGGAGAGCAGTTGCTTGACAGCACCGGCTAATGGCACTCTCGATTCTTAATTCTAGTTCCCGACATATGTGTACGCGTACTCGAGTGTATCACGTCCCTTTCACAAGGTGCATATTTTTGGCTTATTCATGGTTCAATTATCCATGAAGGACGAGTTTGAGTTTGAGTTCGAGTTCGGGGAGTAACCGCAGGAAAGCAGCGTGAGAAGCAGTTTATGCCTCTTCGAGGGCATTTATTGTGAGTTTCGGTTATAACTTACAAGTTGACAAGCATCCTGGTATTTTTCCCTCCACTCCTTAAATGCGGTGGGGGTGTGTGTGAGTGTGCATTTCGGGATCTACTTAGTTTCCCTTTGAAAACTATCCACACATAGGGATTGAAATTCGAGATATTCCTTTGTTGTTTAGTACAAGAGCCTAGGAAAAAAAATCTGCCACTTAAATATTTAATATTTAAGGTTTCCTCTATTACATCAGCAAATCAATTTTAAGTTATAAAAAATGAGTGATAAGAAATTGTAATAATATAATTTAAGAGGCTATTGCTGTGCTTTGTACTTAGTTTCGCGTGGATAGCTTTATATGTATATGTGGGAGATGGTGTATAAACAATAGCTAATTGTCCAATCTTCCTAACCGTTTGAGATTCACTTAGTTTAATGGGGCAGGTCTTAACATAGCTGACTATATGTACAATGTACATACATGTTATAAGGACGTTTCAAGAATGCCGCATCAATTGCTGCGAACCGACCTTGCGAAAACCAAGCGGGTGCTTTGCAATGTTTGATTCAATGCCTCCCTGGCAGCGTTTTTATTTATAAGGACCCATAAGCATACACACATGTGTCTATCAGGCACGTACCTAAAAATATAGAAATTATGAGAAATACATGAATATTAAAAAATGGCATACAATTATTTGTTTTCTACCCACTTGAATTCATACATACAGCTATGTTCAAAATAATAGCACTCATCAACAAGAATACTTTGTCCTTTGGGTTAAGAAAAAAAAAAAGATGTAACCCCCAAAAATGTTTTCAACATTTTATAAAAGACAAAATAGAGCATTTTTCATAAATTATTTTTAAACTTTTAAGAGTTATCCTGCTGCAAACGCTGTATAAATTCTAAAGAATCTGTCTGATATCCAAAGTTTAAAATTGTGATTTCATTTGGAGAACATTTTTTAATTGCATGACCCCAATCCACGGCTCTTCCATCCAAGGTCTCGGTGCACATATGGCGGGCGGATAGATGGAGCTCTCGAGAGGGGTCGAGGATGATGGGGGTGTGGCCATATGTAGATATAGATGGGGATGTGGCTATGCATCCAAGCTGACGATGATGAGGAGGCCGGCCTTCCATTTCTACCAACCAAAACAGTGGCAAAAATAAACATTAAAAAAAATTATAGCTCTATGAAATATTTTTTTAAAAAACAATCAGTTACTTTATTTGTAAAACATCATCTAAAGGAATTATTATTTTACCTTGCAACTTTTAGGTACTTGATTGTTTAAATATTGAAATATCAAATTTGTGTTGAGAATAAAAAATTCTATTCCTTCTCTTATGAGTAAAAGTATTTATGATCCTCTTTTTTTTCGTGCAGGTTCAACTACCATCCATCGCCCCTTTTCCCCCCAGCGAATTTTTTTTATAGACTTTTATGGTTAAAACATATATAATATATTAATATGCAGTTAAGAAAAAAAATACTATTTCCTTATTCTTAAAAATATTTTTTTTTTTTTTTTCCGCGCATGTTCAACTACAGTACTCTTCCCCTCAACCGAGGGCAGCTGCTGTCTATGTTGTGTCTCATTATTTGTGATTTCTCGAAATCCCCTTCCGCCGACTCATTGCACTCCACCACTTGGGAACCCCCTGTACCAATCCCTATCCCTATCCCCATCCCCATCCCCATCTCCATCCCCATCTCACATCCCATACTCATCGTCATCGCACCGAACATGACACGCATGGTATCCCCACCCACACAGGAGGCGTGTACTTTGTTTGAAGCGAAATTCACAGACGAAATTCAAAGGGGCACCACACTGAAAAAAGTGGCGGGGTGAAAAGTACCAAAGACAGGGAGACTTGTCACAGGCCTCGTGGCTCATTTTCGCAAGTAAATCTGGTGTTTACTTTTCCAAACGTAAGTGTGGGTGCTTCTGCGGCTTACACAAGGCGGAAGTTATTTTCCGTTTGCGTAAAAAGGCGCAAATGCCACCTCTCCTCAAAGTTGTTATCTAATCTTAATTGCAAAAGAAAAATATATTTTACTTATGGATTCTTTGACATATATTTGACATCATCAGCGGATTAATTTAAGATTTTCAGATCCCACGTCAAATTTAGCTTTGAACTTGGTCTTCTCGGGAATACTTTTTGCTTTGCTGCGAGCCATAAAAAGTGCCTGTAGCCAAAGGCATTTTAGAATGAAAACCAAACGTTTTCTTGAGATTAAAAAATGCAAAATTAACAGGCTTCCTAATTTTATAGTACACAAATTCACCAAGATAAATTCGTTTGATTGGATTTTGTTTAAATAAATACTAAACAAATAAATACTGAATAAATAAATACTAAATAAATACATACTAAACAAAAAAAGTCTATACAAATAAATACTTAATAAAGAAATACTAATATAATAATACTAATATTTATTAGAAATACCCTAAGACACAATAATTTAAATAAAAATTGGCATTAAAATAAGTTGGAATGTTGTTTTTAATGCTTTAGAGTGCTGATTTGTATTTAAAATCGAAAACGGTATTTAACTAATGTATGGTTTTAAGTGCAACTGTTTCCTTTTGACTTGCATTTTTGTGGCAAATTTCCAAAATTGTCAAGTTCGTTTTTTGAGTGCAGATGTTTGTGTGCATTTATGTGGACACCAACGGCGCTGGAATACATTAACATCCAAAACGTTAGCGTGCCAAGGCCCGGCTGACAATAATTTTCCAGTCCTGCAAAGTACATTTTTTCCTCCAAGCACCAGCACCCCCAACTCGGCTCAAAACACCACCCATTTTTATCGTATCCGGCTTCAACGAAGGAAAAGTGTGGTGTTTTGTCTGAAGCCATAAAAAAGGAATTTCAAAACCATAAATTGATAAATTGATAATATAAATTAACCAATTCGATATTAAACTTGAATGTGGTTGTGTGTGTGAGTGCGTGCGTTTAAGTGTGACACAAAAGAAAGAAAAGAAAATATGAGAGAGAGAAAAATAAACGAGTAAAAATTGTACAGTCAAGAAGTCGTCTTCAAGACAATGGACTCCTGAATTTTTACCGTTCTTTTCAGGTCAAGGCGTGGCATTTTTATATACTTTCCTGTTGCATACAGGTTCAGGAATTTAAAAAAAATACCCTTTGACTTTAAGGATACTGGAAATAAAAAATGCCACAAAGAAAAATACCATCTCTCTCGTCTATAGAAATGGGAAAAATATTTTCATTCCGTTGCTTCAATGGTAAAATTTGTTTTTCGTTGTATTTCATCCTTGGATTTGCCGACAGGATCAACAATAATAATATCAATAATATGCAAAACTGGCAGGGGGCTTGTAAGTGTGCACATGGAAAAGCAAATATGTGCACAAAGTATGCAAACATGCTTACATATCAGCGAACATAATTTACTTAATGTTGTAAAAGTGGCTTCTTAAAGTTACATATTAATTAGATTGTGGAATTCGGTAATTTAAAGTAAACATTTTGCTATGATGACAATCTGTATCTTAACTTCTAAGATGTCTCTTGTTTTACGACCAAATCATCGAGTCACAGAATTATAAGTTCCGCATTTCAAAATGAGGTCTAAATAATTTCGATTTATATTCAATGGCGTGTGCTGACTGTTTTACAAGTGTATAATATACCGCAGTTCCGATTTTCCCTCTACGTCCACTAATCCGACACCACCCCGTACTTCCGAAAAGCTCCTTGGATTCCGTTTTGTATGCTGTGCCAGACGCTTTGATGTTACACGATGTTGTTATGCTCGTAAAAATACTTCTACGTAATCATTAGTATGGGTAGAAGCTGAGGCTGGGCTGGTGATGTTGAGCTTCTATGGGATGGTCGATGGAACAGGGCAGAACAGTTCAAGGATGGGATAGTTGGTGGACGACGGAACTACCCATGCACACTTAATTGCACACACCACATATGTATGCCCATTAATTCCTAATCCGCGCAACAGCGATGAAAACTATTTTGCAACTCTGTGTTTTGATCAGTTGCGGCTTAGTTCAGCTTAGCACCAAGTTATTTATGGGCTCACATAATGCCATTTTTTATTTTAGCTGTTGGTGATGTATACTTAAAATGGATGCTGATGTTATCCACATGTTTAATGGAAAACCATCGGGAAAAAAACGTCGGTTTAGTTCAAATGGTTTGAGTGGTATAATTCGATAAATTGAAATTTGTTCCACTTAAGATATTAAATATTGTTTATTTTCAGGCATCTTTGGAAATAGCATCAACCTTTTTTTGCGAAAGTTTCTTAAAGTTACTTATGGGCTTATATAATACCATTTTAAAATGTAGCTCTTTTTATGGTTTCCAGTTTACATTTATTATAAGTTCGATTTAAAAAATGATTCAAGCTCCAAAATGCACTTGTGATCACTTGTTAGTTTATTACAAAATAAACTTTGTTTATTTTCATGTGTTTTCACCCTTCTCTATGGAAAACCATAATTTTTGCCGCTTTCCTCAAATAACAATATCTCATAAACTTTCGCAGGGTAAAGAAAAGGAGCAGAGACCATGGCTATTGTTTGGTTAGCCCTAGAATAGATGGATAAACATACCATCGACCATGGTCTACTGGCTTTGGCAAACATTTCTTTTTTCGAGCTGCGGGCCTCCCTTTTTTTTGTATACTATATGAACAATATATATTTATAACCGAAATTAGCTGTCAATTATGAAGTAAGTCGGTGCCCGCAGAGGAATCCCGGAAAGGCGAACGAACATGCACGCAATGACTTGGGCGTCCATTACGTCCATTTTATTTGACCCATTGCGCTGGAGCTGGGCTGGAGGTTCTGGTCTGCGTCCTGCCAACGCTTCTTAAGCCGGTAAATTGCTGTCAATTAGTGGGTGAAAGTAATAAATAAGCCAACCTCCAGAAAGCCATTCTCACCCGTGGGGGCCGTGGGCTCAGACCAAGTTGTCACTCCAAGAGGCAATCAAGGTGGAACGGGACTGCAGGATAGGTGAACCTGTTCTAGCACTCCTAGTTGCCCATCCTGGAGCTTTGGCGCCGAGTGCGTAACTTTTCCCACACCTTCTACATCTTCGCCTTCGTTGGGCGACCTTCATTGACATTTTTACATGTCCTGAAGGACACGGCACCGTCCCATCCCATACCATACCATACCATCCCATTCCCCCGAACTCTACAAAGCCCCTTGCGGCCTGTGGAAGGGGGTGGGGTTCATTGTTACGGAAGGGCATGCTATAATATGTTATTGTTGCCAGCATTTTTATTGGATTTTTACAGGTGAGCATTGCCATTAAGCAAGGTCCCACCCACAACATTTTTCTTCCCCTAAACCAACCACATACCTATGTATGCCTGTATGTTTGGCTGATATATTATGAAAGGTGGCAATCCAATGCGGCCCTTAACAGAACTGCGATCGATCTAGATTGGTTGAGCCTTTCGCCTTTCCTTTATCTAACTATAATCTTTTAATGGCTAATCAAATAAAACCATGAAAATCGCATAGATTGGCTATTAGTTAGCTATTACCGAAATTTAATATAATAATATTGTTTTATATAATTATTATAACTATAATATTATTCGAACCATTCAAACACGCTCTGTTAATCCAAGTGCGCCTAATTTTATTGGAATGTACTCCAAGCGCATAATTTTCACGCATTACACGCACATATGAAATTTCTTAAGTATGTTAATTCATTTATTTTATGGAAAAGCAGAGTCAGACTGAACAGCAGGCATTTCATCGATGCGGTTAAGAGAAGACGACTGCTTTTTAATACGATAGGGAGACAATTGAGTCGCATTCTGACTCGATTTTCAATTTTCACTTTATCCCTTTAAAGTGTTCCTTCTTCTGGAACCAATTAGGGCTATCAAGTTTCTACCTTTTACTATCGGAATATTGCTCAATTTTGCGGATAGATGTTCATATATGTATGCTGTTGCCATTTTCCGCACACATTTTGGGTGTGATTTCTCACCATCCACATTCACCACAGTGATTTCCAAAAACAACCTCTATTCGCTGGTAGAAATATTTAGTATGCATGCGTGTTTCACATTTCTTTGGCCATTTTTCTATTTTTATTTACCCCAGAAGCCTTTCGATTTTTTTTTTCTTTTTATGAGGTCCGATTTTCGGTTTGTCAGCAGGAAAAACAAATAGGGTGTGGACGGATGGGTGGAGAAAATGGTAAAGACACAGGAGCTCTGCGAGAAACCCATATTGATTAATCTTGTCATTAACATTTTTGCAAATGTCATTTCAAGTTGATTCGTTCCTGTCGCCGTCGTTCGTATATTGTTTGTTTGTTCCTCCGCTCGATGATGATTTTCATCGGGGGGAAAAGTGGGGAAAACAATTTAAGAAGGAGCGAAGAAACGAACAGCGAGAAGGCGGGAAAGTAGGAAAATTCATTCCATTCCGACAAAGACGACGACGAGACGGCATCTTCGCGAAAACTTTGGACTCTACTCTATGACGAGAAGCGAGAAGCACTCCGTCGCCATCAATAGTAGACATACAAATGGTCCCCGGAATTTCTATAATTTATAGGCTTTCAAAGCCATTTACATTTGCCATTTCACCATTCGACCGACGACTCTGGCCAAAACAGGAAGCCCTATGGCTATGCTCTATATAAAGTCAAGTTGTCGCAGTTGGCACATAACATACCATAAAAGCTGGCAAAATAGAATAAAATTCGCCTCCTGCTGATGATGCCCCGTGTTTTGCCCCATCCTCCAGCTTAATTTTATTATTTGTCAACTTTTATTACAATATAAGAAGAGGACCAACTTTACCACCAACTCATCTCTTTCACTACTTGCCATTAACCAATTTCAAAGGGCTGCCGGCAATTGAAAGTAAGGGGAGTATTGTATAAGGTTACCAATTAAGGTTATATTGACTAAAAATTACAAAAAGTAAGAATATAACCGTTTAGATTCACAATATGTTAAAAGTAAAGCTCAAAAGAAATGTACTTTCCATTGACTTCTAATTTCCAAAAATCACAGCGAATTATTTTTTGGGTGTATGTTAACCATACTGTGAAGCATGCCTTCCTGCGAAAAAATCTAGAATCACTTGTCGAAAATACATGGGGTAGAAAAAAAGGGAGGCATCTTAGTAATAAAACACTTTAGCCACAGGAAACATGGCGGATGCATTCTTGAACTTGGTACATTTTATTTTTTATTTTATTTTTGTGTGTTTCTAATAACCCGTTGACGGCATTCGCCAAGGAAATCTTCATCGTCATCTTTTCTGCGGACAATGATGACGCATTTCGGGATGACGAAGAGCAGAAAAAAGAGCCATGGATGTGGGGATGATGGAGATGAAGTTGGAGGGGATGTGATGATTTCAGATGCCAAGAGCAGTTACACACAAAAAACTTTTATGGGCAAAATTGACCAATACGCATAGTTACGTAACCGTAAATTAAGGTTAACAACTATTCAAAACAGTGTTGTGTTTTTATACCCGTTACTCGTAGAGTAAAAGGGTATACTAGATTCGTCGGAAAGTATGTAACAGGCAGAAGGAAGCGTTTCCGACCCCATAAAGTATATATATTCTTGATCAGGATCACTAGCCGAGTCGATCTAGCCATGTCCGTCTGTCCGTCTGTCCGTCTGTCTGTCCGGATGAACGCTGAGATCTTGGAAACTATGAGAGCTAGGCTATTGAGATTTGGCGTGCAGATTCCTGAGCTTCTTACGCAGCGCAAGTTTGTTTCAGTAGAGTGCCACGCCCACTTTTACGCCCACAAACCGCCCAAAACTGTGGCTCCTACAGTTTTCATGCTAGAATAAAAATTTTAACTGAAATGTATTGTTCTCATCAATACCTATCGATTGACTTAAAAAAAAGTTTGCCACGCCCACTTTATCGCCCACAAACCGCCCCCAAACTTCAAAAAATCGTAAATATGAACGTGGATATCTCGGAAACTATCAAAGATATAGAATCAGGATTTCAGATTTAGATTTCGAACCTTTGTACGCAGCGCAATTTTGATACGCGAATATGCCACGCCCACTCTAACGCCCACAAACCGCCCAAGCCTGTGGCGCCCACAATTTCATGCTAGATACAAAATTTTAACTGAACTGTATCGGTCTCGTCAATACCTATCGATTGACCAAAAAAAAAATTTAACACGCCCACCCTAACGCCCATAACGCTTAAATCTGTCTACCGCCGGTAGGTGGCGCATTTCAGTCTTGCTTTGCTGCTTGCTTATTTCCATTTCCCTTTGGTCCCTTTAGCTGAGTAACGGGTATCTGATAGTCGAGGCACTCGACTATAGCGTTCTTTCTTGTTTATTGTTGCTTTGGTTTCTATTTAATAGTATAACTACCATAAAATGGCAAGTTTTGTGTACTTTGTTGTTGGGTGAGTAACTACTTCATTGGTCAAATTGACAATTCCATGGGTTGCGATCATTTAACTAACCTAAAAGTTTTTTTGTGTGTAGGAAAAGGGCAAGGGAAAAAGTTAACTCAGTGCATGAAAAATTCCTTCTTCTTTAATGTCCATTCATTCTTCCTCTTCTCTGCTCTTCCCTCTTGGCGACAAAAAAGTTACTCCACTCGCGTGACCCACAGTTCGTCATCTTAATCTCCGTCACTGGTTACTGGTTGTCCATGGCCAAAGGATTTGGATTAACCTCCACCACCGAGCGAGCTCCCCTCGACATTCGACCAAAAACAATGAGAATTAATGCATTTCTAGCTCAGCTCACACAGAAATGAAATAATTCTGCATTAGTCGCCGTTGAACAAAAGCAAGACAAATAAAAAAAAAAAAACGTATCCAGATAAAGGGAAACAGGAGAGCACGAACTGGTCCCAAAATATGATCACCTAAAAAACAGACTTCGGGGAAAAAATATAGTCTTACGATAACAATATTAAGGATTGACCCTCGAAGCATCAAGGGGAATCCACAAAGTGGCTGGAGATTAAGATATGGGCCATGTGTAAAAGCCATTGCCTTGTAATAAAACAGAAGAAGAAGAAAAGAACACACATGTGTTTTATTGATGAATCATTCCTGTGGGGACGTAGCAAATAAATTATGAAGCCATACGTAAATCTTTTTGTCCACCGGGAAACTGCTAATTGCCATACAAAGTAGCTGTGAGGATAGAGGTATCATGAAATAAATTCACAAAAGCAGAGATTGTCAATCTTGATTCGTTGAGCAAGCGAATTTGCCTCACATACTACATACATATATGTGTGATATGTATCCTTTAAAAATTGCATGTTTAATATCTGACGTCTTCTGACTGGAAATTCAATTTTTGAAACCTGGTAAAATCATTTTCGATTTGAAAGTTGTGCTTAGCATTTTAAATATGCATGAGGTCGGTCGGTCGTTCGCTCGGTCGGTGGTGTGTTTATTTAAACACACACATTTTCGAGCACGGCGGAGGAGAACTGCTCAGAGATACGCACTCAACCACGCAGGCAAAAGCCGCAAGCTCCTTGCGATGAAGTCGGGTCTTCACACTCGAATAAATAACAAGTAAGAACGCAATAGTCAAAGACCTCGACAATGAGATACTGGGTACTCGATTCGTGAACTGGAAAAGCACTACCTCTGCATTGCTTGTTTAACTGCATATCTCAATCAGGGAGTACATGTTACATGGAAATGCAAATGCAAATGCAATGTGAGAGGATGCTGCTAAATCTGCCAAAAAGAAACATGGTAAACGGTCCTACCTTTATATGAATTATTTATCTAAACTTCCCACAGACTCACATAAATTTAAGATCAACTATTCAGAGTAAACTCATAACATCCCATGCATGTGTACCTGGGTACAACCTATATTTTAAAGTTCTATGAAAAAGTTTTTTAATAACTGACTACACTTCTTTTAAAGGTCATGACTTAATAAATATATTTTTTTTAAGGTTGTTTAGGTTGTGGAGACCCCTTTTTCTCTAGATTGCCAGGCAATCTAAAATAAATCCAGTGAGCTGCTAAAAATCTAGCAAGTGTCATAAAGCCTTAATCAACGGAAATGATTAAAAACAGAATTGTGTCTTGGATATCTGAAAGAATAATAAACAAATATTGCAATAACATTTTGCATAAATCACACAACCAAAGTCGAGTGACTTAAGCTTGATCCTCGCCAAACTGACATTTCATTAGTCGCCCCTTTGTTTGCCCCTGGGTGGCAATTTAATAATGACCTAAAAATTCGCACCAATCACCAAACCAGCACAGCGTCTTGACTCGTCTCGTCTCGGATCAAATAACAAAGACCCAGACAGACAGACAAACACCGAAGGACAGCAAACCCAGGCCCAAACCCAAAACCCCGTCTATAAGTAAATCCATCCAGCACAAACAGAAATTGGGGGATTTCAGCCAGGCAAGATGGTTTTTAGCAGCAGCGGCGGCCTATAGTTTTAATTCATTTGATTGGAGCCACTGGCCGTGGGCCACAGCTCAAGTTTTGGCTCGCCTGATGACACAAACCGGCGACACCTTAATTTGGCGCCCAATTTAAGGACCCGGCACGTAGAAAACTTGCTTACTACAACGGTGGTCCCAGAACTCGTTAACGAGATTCTTGTATATGAGGCTCCACGTTGCAGAGTCACATCTGTTTCATTGTCACGACGAGAGATATAGATATAGATATAGCTGTAGATATGGATATGGATGTCGATGTCGAGCGTTTAACCTCAACTAACACCTCTGCCACATCCACTTAGGATACAAATTGCAGCTCTACACTTGGGAAAAATCCCCCAGGGTGCTCTGATATTTAGTCAGTTCAAGTGGATGGTTTACATATGTGTATTCTACCCAACTGGGTTCTACTACCAAATGAGGCTTTAATAATTTGACCAATACGATGATGGATGGTCAGTTGAAATCTTTGTTTATAATTGGCATGTTAACGGAACGAATGTGAAGTCGTGTGCATCGAACAGGATATTCAAGTTTTCTTTTAAGTTGGTCAAGCTGCAAATCTGTTTGAACATAATTGTTTGTACACTGTGCAAAACTCATTTTACCCACAAGTAATATATTTCGAATGCTTTTTCTATCTGGATATCCTATTTATAAATATCTTATATTCATAGTTTATCGACATTTGACGGGAAAGTCAATACAATAAATCGAAATTCAATAAATTTCGAAAATTGATATTTTTCGATATTTCCAACTTCGATAAAAAACCGATAAATTTCGATGTTTTCGAAAATTTTCCGATATATCATATCAGATTTTTCCTCTCGATATACATGCTTAACAGATGGTCCTTGGATCGAGCAACAATTTCTTTGTGTGTAACTGTGATGGCATAGTTCCGAACTTGCGAAGATGTCAACCATAGACAGGGTTGCAACACCTCTTGTCTCCTCACATTCCACCCAATTATCCTGGATCTCCATTGCGGTTTATTTGTCGTCCCATGGGGCTGGGCTTGCACGCATGTGAGGGGACAGCATTTAAATGGCTCAATGGCCATTGCATTCAACATACAATGCCTAAGTCATGCTGCTGTTTGCAAAAGTGACACAAAGGTCTCTCTAACAGCACTTAAAGCCTATCAATGAATTGACTTACTGATGCATTAGTGAAGAGCTATATTAATTAGTTTATACATTTTGACTAATTTCCACATCTTAACACACCCCGCCGCCAGCTTCAAATATCCTTTGAATATTGTTTCAAATTGGAGATACCGAATTTCGGATGAGAACTTTGATTAAACTTTAATTAGTGAATGGTTCTCGGTTCCATATCCTTATTTCTTAGGCTTAGCAATGGATGCTATAATATAAATTTGCAATGAAACCATCCAACGCATTTCAATTATCAAGTTTCGATAAGTGAGGTTAAAACAGAGAATGTTAGCCAGCCCATTGAGGGGTTGGCTTTTGGGGGGTGGGGGGTGTGAACTTTAACCCCCATATTTATGTGCAATGCTGAATGCTGGCTCTGCGTATTTTTTTGCGGTTTTCATTTCGCATTCTCGTGCAAGCAAAGCAGCATTTTGCCTTTAATAATTATTTATGCACATGTCTGCTGCAGGCTCTTCCTCTCATTGCTCAACTCGACCACCATCGGACCATCTCGAGAGGGGTCGGAAGGCCGGGGCGGTGGAAGTGGAAGTGGAAGAAGGCAGGCCAGGCCCACTGTGTCCGCTCGAGTAGCACTAAATCAAATTGTGTGGCTATCAAACATGCAACTAGCCGTTCCCAGGCAACGACAGCATTTCAGATTACACTGGAAAAGAATTGGCAAGCGAACAAGTCAAAAATATTTCAATTCCTTGAAATCGAAAAATACTCTACGCAGAAAAAGAAGAAAGACCACCAGGATTCTCAGAGAAAATTTACATTTCGGTGTCACAGAAACCCTTTCAAAATCAAGTTCAAGATTTAATGCTTTCCATTTTTTGGAATTTAAAATTAATCAATCAAAGTTTAATAACATTTTTGAAAATCTTGAAAAATTAATCTCAAATCGAGAACACTATTTCTAATTTTTATTAATCGAGAATACTGGTTTTTAAAAAATCGTTCTCGAATTGAGAACCCTTTTTTCGAAATGCAATATTCCCTATCGAAAATACCGAATTCGAATGATTTTCAAACGATTTTCTTTTAGCGTATCCGGTTAATATGTGAGTGTCGTGCGTGCCTTTGCTTTCGCCTCTTTACCTCTGCTCCACCTCCGGCTTTGGGTCTGTATCTGTATCTATATATCTGTATCTGTATCTGTATATACGGCATATCGGTTAGCCGTGTTAATATTTGCGTTTTACATTGTGTGCTCACTGTGCTCAGACAGCGATAACGACAACGACGGCCAAGTGAGCAGAGTTGCGTGGCTTTTGCAAAGGAGATACAGAAGAACGGAGAAGTAGTCGAATGGATACGAGTACCGAGTACCGAGTACCAAGTACCAAGAACTGCACATATTATCTGGGGCTCCCAATATAGATTCCGATACGAATGCAACTACAAATAGTCGGTATCTTTGAACATTTTCATGTTTTGTTTGGCTTTTAGTGCCGGCTCAGTTGTTCCCTGCGACGCACACAATTCGCCACACGTACGTAAACGATTTACCAATACAAACACCAGCTTAAACATTAACTCAAACACTGGCACGGGGAAAAGAAGCACAGAAATGTTCAGATATACCTTGAACCAGATCCAAAAAGCACGCATGTTCATATAAAACTTTCCTCTACGAAAAAATAAATTATCAAAGAACGAATTTGTTGTCTTTCTGTTTTTTAAAAGGAGAAAATCATTACAAGTCTTATGATTGTTAAGATAAAAAATCGTTATCGAACTTCCAAACGTATTCTTGATTTCCCATAATGAGTTTGACTGTTTTCAAGTTCGAATAGGAAATGTAATTCAAAGTACAGAAAGATCACTTATCTTACCAATTTACTTTACTCAAAAAATTGAATTGAACGCTGAGATCTCGGAAACTATAAAAGGTAGAAAGTTGGGATGGCATGTAGGCTATTGGCCCTAAATATTTTAAATATTAATATATTATTTTTGGTATTCCCTTCAAATTTAATTCAAGTTAAGTTAAACTTCACTTGCTTCAGGAAAACATACATAAATAATAACACATACTAAAATAAAAATTTTGTGATCGTTGAGTGAAAACTAAGACGCTGAAGAAATTATCCTTGAAAAATGTAAAATTCGATTGAGTAAAAGCAAACACCAGTGCAGTTCAAATCGCCCTTTGTGCCAAAATCGAATTGTAAATGGACTGCCTAAAAGCGTTTGCAAACAAACATGTAGTTGGATGCTTCCAGCCCCTTCCCTTAATGATCTTTATTAATTTATCTGCAAGTGCAAGCGGCTGCATCTTGTTTGACCAGACATTAAAGCCCGGCCTTAAAGTCGGAACGCCTTTGTTTGTCTTACTAATTTGACTTAAGTGCCTGGATCCGTTTGCTAATTGTTACTTCGATGCATTCTGGGCTTCAATATTTACATTCTGATTTTCGTACGAATTTTCAATTGCATTTCTGGGTCAAGTCAAGCTTTTCCCTTGTTTTGATTAGATCTCGTCTTATGGAATCCTATTATAATACGAAATAAAAAACGTGATAATAACTAGGGTTGGTAAAACGATCGATTGCACCATCGATACTAGCATGGTTTTAAAATATAGGAAATAAGGTGGTTTGGGCCCACCGTCGATTGTAACGCTCAAGGAAATATTCTTTAATGGTCAAAATTTAGATTGTTTCATGATAAAAAAATTCAATTTTTTAATTGCTATGAAACAAGCATCAATTTTAAATTAAATAATTCCAAATCGATTTTTTAATTTAATCTCATTTGCTGTTGACCAAAATATTTATAAACTAATGAAGCTTACTACTCAAGATAAGACAACGAATGTCATGCTTATGGTATGGGGAATGCCCAAAGGCTTGCTGTTTGTGAGCGGATGCGGGTCAAATTTCCCATAGTCTTTGGTATTTTGGGTTTGGGCAATGCTTCTCCAATCACCGAAAATGCATTCCGAATAACTTTGGCTTAAACTTGGAGCGATATGCCTCTCGGACGTGTTACGACCACGGCGATGGGATGGAATGGCCGGACTTGCCATGGCAAAGTTGGTACGCGTTCGGCTGGCAGCACAGATTTTTTCATCTAGTTTAAGCAGAAAATTGCACCTAAAAGAGCGTAGAATAGTTTTCCCCCCGCCTATCCACCCCCCCAAAAAACACGCCCATCTCTGGTCCCCTGACCCTTTATTCTCTGTAGTGTTTGCCCCTCTGGTAACCGGGGATCCCGGGAACCCGGGGAACCCTGAAACACCAGCCTCATCTGGCCGAGCTGGATGGCTAGATGGCTGGATAGCTGGCTGGCTGGTTGGCTGGCTGGCTGGGAAACAACGGAAATTACAAATTGTTGTTTGCTTTGCATTTCACTCGCACCAAACGAGCGACGGATGACAACAACAGCAGCAGCACAAAAGCAAAGGGGCCCAGCAGAAAAAAGCTAAATACAAGAGAGAGCCAAATGCAAATGAAAATGAAAATACATCGGCCACAGAGATCCAAAAGGGAAGAAATGCTGCAAATTTTCAGTACCCTAGCTGCTGATGCCTGTGCATGTCTGGTTATTTGTACATATCCCACTGCTTATGCTATGCTATGCTATAAATTTCACAAATTCTTCATTATGTGGATTCAAAATGGACCCCTTGTTTATGCGACATTATTAATAAACCAACCAAGTCGAAACAATCGGGATCGTTGGATTGTATTATATACACACATGCCATGATAATTATGGAAACAATTCAAAACAATTCTGAACAGTTTCAGATGTTTTACTGTAATCCTAGGGAATTGGAATTGGAATTTTTTGAAGATGTGAAATTTCGATTTCCATCTGCCAAGTTGCATTTTTTGAAATATATCAACAAAATAACCCCGTACCGAGATAAGAAACCTTGGATGGTTGTACCTTCCATTCTGATATAAAAAACCGATCTCCAATTTCTTTTAAACCAATTGCTTTTCCTTATAAAAAAAATTTTAAAAGATTTTTAATCTTAATCCACTTTTTCCATAATTTATGTAAATTTTAAGGGATATCTGAGCACTTTTTGCTGGAGTGCCTTACCTCTCAAAGCCCTTACCCACTTCCCTTTTCTACGCCTCTGGCTATTAAAAGCGGAGATGAAGGAAATGTACATAAACAAAAGAACAGCGGCCAAGAAGTAGGCAATTTACTTGGGTCATTTGTGGTATAGAACTCCCTGTCAATTATGCATAAATTCAAACACCTCTGTCAACGCTTAACAAATGAAATTTGTTTTTGAAAAACAACGTTTTCAAATGAAAACATTTTTTGGTTTCTTTTATTAACCATTGAAAAAGGCATATCCCACATAAATCTTTTGTTTGCACAGAGAAATGCATATTTAATTTGTATACATTATGTAGCAAGTTAATCGTTATTGAAATAATTGAACTATAGTTTCCACATCACCATCAATTATTCAAAATTAAGCACAATTAACGTAAAGTTCTCCAAATGCAACCTTTTAAATGCCATTGTTTACATTTGCCCAGGGCGATGACTCTTATAGGTCACACAGTGGGGCATCGATATACCCAACAATGTCTGTTGTTGTAGCTTTATTTACATGTATCGAGTTGCATATGTCCATAAACTCGTATATGTATATACTCGTACATCTTAAAGTGAGGTCTGCAGTCAATTTAGATAAACAATTATGAGCACAATTGTGCCAGAGCCCTGGTCCCTTCCCCAGATACACCTCCTCCTCCTCCTCCTCTTCCTCCACGGGATTCTTTCTGTGCAGTGGCACCCGTTCACTTCATTTGACCCACCATCAAGTGGAGTGGAGTGGAGTGGTGGTGGAGTGGAGTGGTGGAGTCGAGTGGTGCCAGTGCCACACGAAGAAGCGGAACACGCCGTAAACAATGCAACGTTGAGTCAGAAGAGCACCAAGCAAAAGTCCAATTCTTTTTTTTTTTTTGTAAGTAGCGCGTTGCGGAGCCAACGAAAAATAACAATCAGAGCGGTAATAAAGCAAGCAGCGCAGGGAAAGTATATATGAAATGCATAAATTATCCCCTTCTGTGAGCTGTGAGCCCTGCGAGAGCGCAAATGATGTTATATAGGGATATGGGGTGTTGTGCAAGATTCCAAACAGCACAACACAGTATTTTAGAATTTTAATTGGCCTCCAATAGCGGACGAGAAAGCACAAATGGAAAATGTGACCAGGAAGCAACTGTTTATATTAGGATTAAAAACCAAGTACCGATGCCTTCTCATTCTACGCCAACATATACATCACGACGATGTGTACATTTCGAGCGATAATTATCAAGTACCACGCGTCTATTTATATTCACCACTGTTACTCACTTCTCACTTCCCGGAATGCGGAAAAGTTCAAAGTTTGGGCGCCCTTCTGCTTTTAATAGGTCTCTTGTAGGATTTTTGGAAAAACTTTAGCCGATCCAGCACAGAAATCTTACCTGAAAAGAGATAAAAAGTTAAATAAAAATTAATCGAAGTTAATGAATAAACTGACTTTTTACAAAACTATAGTTTAGGGTTACAGTTCCCAAATTTGCTTATTTTGAAAATATTATAACTCTCTATTATAGAACAGCATTTGGTCAAAATACAAAACTCACTTAATCTACTTGAGTATTTATTTAGAAAGACCACCCGACTATATAAACATAACTTACAGGAATACTTTATTGGTTCAAAATCACAATGTACATAAACCATAAATATTATAAAAATCAAGGGTATGAATATTCCGTATCTGGATATCAGTATCATAGTATTAAAGACCCAAATAAAACCATAAGCATACTTGTTATGGTCCAGAACTCTGACTTTCAGACCTTTGATTACAAGAAGCTAGAGCAATTCAATTTAAAAATTGTGCGCCAATCGTCATTAATTACATCACCGTCGCGACGTCACCAGCGAAGGCGGCAAAAAGTAAGGCGTAAACGAATGAATGCACCAGGGAAACGATTAAACCCGTTCCCTGTACAGTTGAATAGCTGCGAAGAATTAAGCACGCCCGTAAGTGTGAACATGTACGCTGTACCCTAGACTGCACACACTCGTCACCATGTGAAGTTACCCAGATACACGGAAAAAAAAGGGTGTTTGGTATGATATCATGGTCTTTTTGAAGATGTGTTCTTCAAATTCGGATTTTTAACTTTATCATTCCCAATCTAGCAAAATTTAAAAAAAATTGTTTTTAAGATAACTTTGAAATTATCTAAAAAAAAACAATTTTTTTTTTAATTTTGCTACCACTATAGAAATATGAAGTAATAAAATATCAAAATGAAAACAATTAAATTGAGTTTAGAATGTACCAATAGTGGTTACTATATATCAGCAATATTGCACCACTATTTCAATGAAAAAGAAAAATTCCATACGAATGCAGGGGGCATTGAACTCAGAACCTTTCCATTAAAGCGAGTTACCGACGGTAGAAAATGTGCATATCGTTTTTGATATTATTCACCCATCTACAGCAAATACAAACAATGTAAATATCCATTTGACCCTTGAATATCAAATTGATATCGAGCTGTTTGTTTTTATTCGTGTAGAATCAAGAATTCTTCTCTGGTGCAATTTTAAGCACGTGCTGCCAGCCATTTGGCTCCTTCATGGCCGCCTTTCACGGGCCGCGGTCGAGAGGCCAAGCTGCTCTGCACTGGAAACAACAAGGAGTCAAGAAGTCCATCGGTGGAACAGTGGGTGGCTCTCGCCTTCGTCCTGTATAACCAACCATACAGGCAAACAAACATCAATGCGAAATTTAATTAAAGCAAGTCAAGGCTTTTGGGCATCCTGGAGTTTGAGTTTTCGTCTGAATTACCGGCTCTAGTATCAATGACATCGATTGGTAAATTAGCTACCAGGCAACGAAAAGCCGCACCTTCGACCCTTCTTCCTCATTTCTCCTCCTGGCTGGCATTACACGTAGCGCTCATTTAAATAAATTTATATATGCTATCGTATTTATTCTGCCTCAGCTACATTTTATGGCATTTTCCCCGCGCTTATCGATTCGGAAAGCAGGTCGCAACACATTGCTCGGCTCATTTGTGTTTTATTTTTTTTTTCAATAGCATCAAATACTTATCTTAATCGCTGCGCATTCCACCTTCCAAACACAAAATTCTGGTTGCCATGAGCAAGAATCGAGAATGCATAAAGCTATTATTAACACATTAATTATCTATATCGATTTGGCTATATTCATTTTTGTGATCTTCACGACAAGTTTGTTTGGCATTTGTGTCCTTTGATTATTAATATGCCATAATGAGGGCTATTAGCCATGAGCAAATAATATATGATAACAATCAGTCTGGAGACGCCACATTTAACTCAATTCATTGATTTCTGTAGCTTTTTACTTTTGCTCATGGTGAAAATAATAAAAATCAGAATAAATGGAAATATTTGTAAAAGTATACATTTGATAAATATAAAATGTCCCATAAATGATTAATTAAAACTTAAAGTTACGCTCAAAGGTGGCTTTCAAAGCGCAGGGATTCTTATGAAATTTTATAGTTTACAAACTGGCTTAAGCTCCAACATGGGGAGATGTGAAAACTGAGTTCCAAGCATATTGTTTCAAGCATAAAATTGTGTATATAGAAGCTCCACAAAGAACGATTCATGGCTTGATTCTCAAAATGACCTCCTCTGCGGAATTGAGGATGGATGATGCCATGCCAACACATGGCTAAAACATGGGGAGATTCTGTACAGATTTTGTTTACCACATACCTTCAAGTCGGACTAACTGGGTTTCTACTTCAATCTCTACACAACACCGCCCATCTGCTAACCATCTAACCATCTAACCACCTCCAGCCAACCATTTTGGTTGTCTGTCAAAGATTTATTTTGTGCAGCAAACGTGAGCAAAACGTACTCGACTCAAATTTATGTATGCAATACGCATTTGGAGCTTTGTGGTCCCAATTCCAAAAGCCCTTCAATATGCCACTCGGCACCCGGTGCTCAGTGCTGGGTGCTCTCGGTGCTTGTCGGCACCCCTCAAAAGCCCTGAACACCTAAGGGCAGCCCATCTAGACCATCCAGCCATCCAGCCATCCAGCCAGCCGACATGTCAGCGTTGATTATGGCCCAAGGCGACTTAAGATAAGCATCAAGCTGCGAAAAATGTTATAACTATTAGACACAAAGCAAGTGACTGCCCAAAAGGGGAAAAAATAGCAAGGGAAAGGAAAGGAATGAAAAAAAACTGGCTTAAATCTTTTACCAAAGGCACAGAATTTTTATGACCAAAGGCTCCGGAGTTTGCACCTCAAATAAACTGTTTGATTTGACCAACACAAAAACACATTGGTATTTAAACATTCCTATGTGCTTTATACACACAAAAAAGTTTTCTTGGTAAAATTGATTAATGCAGGTGGTTATGAAACTATAAAAAATAATACTTTACTGTTCAAAATAGTTGTATAGTAATTGTTTTTGCTTTATTTTCTATTTAATAGTTAAACTACTATGAACATAGTAACCTTCACGTGACGTTTGTATTTTGTTATTGGAATAGTATATACTTAATAAACTATCAAAGATAGTTAATTACTCTTTTTATATTGCATATATGAATTCATAGAAACCATAACAAATATGGGTTGGATAACTTTAAAAGTAGTTATTTCACTACAATCGATGAGTTGGGCTCATTCTACCCTCTTTTTATAGTAACATAACTATTTCTTATAGTAACAAATTACGTGAATGGGTCAAAGCGCCAATTCGATAGGTTTCGCCATTATATTGGTTAATTCTTCCACACTTTTTTTTGCGTGTACATATATAGGTCTATATATACAGGAGATTATTCGTGGTTCCTTGGCATAAAAAATAATAATAATATTTATGTGTTGATCGCATGAAATGTGCTGTATAAATTTATCCAAGCCCCAGTTCAGTGCATTTACTTTCTTTTTATGGTCATAAAAAAGAAAGTGGGGTTGGGCAGGTGCTAGCAGAAGGAAGTAGAGATTTTCGGGGTGGCAGTCTGACTCGTGCGTTTATTGCAAACTGTCACAATATTTCGGAGAACGCGAGCATACACACTCCCACACACACGCATCTATCTGCGACCCAAGAAAAATTGACAGGAAATAGTAAATGGAAATGCGAATGTCAAAATACGTCTTCGTGATTTGAAGCGAGTGGGTCCTTTGACCTAGAAGCTGTGTGCGGGATATTTCATTCGAACGAACCGATAAAATGATGATAGAATCCTAAATTCATGGAAATTTGCCAGCACCCGGGGTTTCTTTTGCTGGCGACACAATTCCTGCGGTAACCCCAAAAATGTCCATCCCACACGCCGCACAAAAAAAGGGTCAACGAACGCATATATTCCATATCCTGGTTGGATACGGTTAATAATCCGTTTTGGGATACGATTCCCCCATATCACCGTTTGTGGTCAGCGGAATTTTTTAGCAGAGATTTACATTTACCTGGGCTAATAAAATAAATTGAAGTACATATACACATACGAAATGCCAATTGGCGCCATAAAATCATACATTATTTAATCAGCTTTACTGGGGGTGAATTGATTTAACTATGCACACTAGTTCCCCCCAAAAATATCAAAACCAAAAGATTTTTTTACAAATAAATCAAACAACAAAAATCAAAACAAAATTTGAATGGATATTGGATAGAAAAAAGTATTAAACTCTTCATATTTAATAGCTTAAGGCTCAATATTCAAGCAAACAAAATCACTCCGAATTTTAGTTACAAATTTTGTTTGTTTAGCATAAAAACAAAAGGTTACTCATTCAGCTTTTAAAAATGGTTTAGATTTGTAAACAAAGCTATTTTCTTATTTGCTTAATAACTTGATTATTGATTAATAAACCAACGGGTGGACGTGTTTATAAAAGCCTTTAAAAAAGCAGATTAAATAAACCTAACAATTAAATAAATAAAATTGGAACGTAACAGCTGTGGTTTCCGTTATTAAAAAGTATCTCTAGCTGACTAAATATTTCTGATATTATACTTTTTACATATGCAAATTTCCGAAGATTACCCTTTGAAATGGGCCGCCGCTTGATCCTTGTCACATTTTTAAATGGGTACACACTATGGGTATTATAGAATTCCAAAACTATCTTTAAATATTTATATTTTAAAGAAGTATTTTTTTATATATAACACTTGATTTCTGTAAAAAAAAAAGGGCCTTTTAAATTATTTATTTTCCTCACTAACTGGGGACATAAAGAATCTTAATGATCACCTAGGCCCTCTATGAAATGTTGAGTACACACTTGACTAGTTTGGGCTGTGCGTTGATAACCTGCATTTTTTGGGTTTTCTCTTATGTATCTTGAGATTAAGAAATTTCTGAGAAGCAACTATCTTCAAAATTTTTTTTTTACTAATATACCTTGTTTATCATGCATTTACAAAACTAAGCAGTTATTAACTACCCTCAAATACTTATATTTTAATATTAAAATCATTCCTAAGTAGCGCTGGGTACTTTCAAGTCGGGGCCCTCAACCAAAGGCTTCTTTCGTAGTTTATTTTGTTTGTGACTGTGTCCTTAGGTTTCGCACCGGAATCTAGCAACTTGTCTCCGGAGATGGGTATCCAAACCGGTGGATGGCGATGGCACTTGGAAGTGGAAAAGCAGGCGGCAGAGAAACCGATGCAGATGACGATGGTGTTGCTCTGTGGCACTGGAGTTGCTCTACGCTATATGCGTTTTGTGTTCAAAAATAAACGGAAGCCATAATAATGAGATTTATCTTCGGATTCTTAAACTGCCCAACCTGCAACAACTGGGTGTCTCCTCCACCTATATTCTCCTATATCTATCTACCTTAGCACCCCATACAAAATGGCATTTTGGGAAGAGCAAACAACACACATCGTCAAAAGCGAACCATTTTTGCCCAGAAGGGGATGCGAAAAAAGAGATTGGGGATTGTGTGAATGGAGTTGGGTTAGCGAGCATCTGCCTATTATAATTTGGTGCGCATAAAACTCAAATATTTCTGTTTCGCCACCAGAACATTTTGTTGTGTTCATTCTTCCACCAACAGTAAAAAAAAAAAAAAAAAATGGGAAAACCAATATACAAAATTTAACATATGTGCGATGTGAACGATTTTTTTAAGAGCCAAATAAATCAGAGGGTCAAATGGACTTGAAGCAATTTAATATAGCCCTTAGCAGGGTGCCCATGGTATGAAGTTATAAAAGAAAAAGTATCTTTTTTTTGGTTCTCTCCACTGCTCTTGATATTCAGTATATAAAATCTGTTTTCCAAATCTAGCTCTAATTGCTCTTGACATCTTTTTGGCTTAGTATTCCTTTCACGTTTTCGCGTACAGCTAATTATGCTTTGTCTCCACTGTGTCAATAAAATGTTAATGAAATTTACTCACTGAAAGTATTAACTTTTTCAGGGGGTTTTTTTAGTTGAAGGTTCTAATGGTCAATGGCCAATACGAGGGCATTTCTAATTTCCTGACTCCCACTTCCTTTCTCTTTGGCAAACATTACATTTGATTGTTATTTTTCTCAACGCCAAGTGCCCAAACAGAAATGAAATCCAAAACAGGCCTACAAGAACGAAAATTCAAAAATGGAAAAAAGAAAAACAGTAGCAGTGGCAGAAAAAAAAAACAAAAGGCAGAGCGTTTGCCGAGCAAAACAAAAGAAATGACTCCCGTTGTTTGGACTGCATACAAATTTCGCATTAGCCCCGGCAACAATTTCTCCGGGGGTAATGGAGTTCCGCTTTCATCTGGCTCCTTTTTGTAATGGTCCACATATATACTTATATATATACGATTTATTGGGTGGAATGGGTGGAAGTGGGCGTTGAAGGAGGCAGGCAGACGTTCATTTACACATCCATTCGGCCCTCATTCATACTTCAATTTGGTTTGGACTCTTGTATGAAATTTCATTAATTTCCAATCGCCTGGTGCGGTTTGCATTATTATGAACCGGGGTGGGATGGGGGAACCACCTCTTCGATATGGTTCTCTTTCTATTTTTTTTCTGTATGTATACAATATACCACAATATAGTGGAATGTGCAGCCATCCACCCCCGACGGCCACTCACCCTTAAGGAGATATCTTGACGCATTTTGGTTTGTTCTCCACACATCCAGTACTCAATGTGCAGTATTACAAAAACCATATAGGGCGAAGGCGAAGGCGATGACGATGTCGAGTATTTCCAACCCCATAAAGTCCATACAATTCAATCGTACGATTTCGTTTCTATATGCATGGAAAATTTGTTCCTTCTGTTCTCAGTTCCCATGCTTTTGTATTAGAAATGTTTATTACTGATATGATCTTATATAGTATGTTCTACATTTGAGATCAAAAAATTAAATTGGCTTCAATAAAATACATTTTATTTTCCGATTACAACATAAGACGAAAGCGTGTATTTCCAACCCTATAGAGATAATAGAATTCAATCGAACGATTTCGTTGCAACATGAATGACAAATTGATTTCATATGTTTTGAGTTCCCATGCTTTTATGTTTTAGTATAAAAGTTTATGACTGATATTGATATTAGCTTATGAAGCATGTTTATAATTGATATCAAAAATTAAAATGGATAAGTTATATCAGTAGATAACTTTTGCTTTAGGTTTTTCATGTTTCACAGGCCTGAGAAGGAGATCCAACTTTTTTCATAGCCCATTTAACCCAACAAATAAAGATGTCATACATATCGAATACTTTCCAAGTCAATTACATATAACGCATGAATGTGTGTGGGACTGAATGAATAAGAGGCTTTAATCCTTGCCATCTGTCCCCACAGTTGATTATTTTTTCAACCAAAGCTTTTGGCCTTTTTAAGGAAGACATATGTACAATGTACATGTACATTGTATGTACATGCATACATATTGTAATTTTTCTTCTCTGTTTAATTTCGTCGGCTCTTATACTACCATTTTAGCACACCTAACACCCTTTCCACAGTCATTTCCTATTTTTTTTTAAAGTTCTATCAGGGATGCCACCCAAGGGGGGGATGCCATTAAAAAAAAATCGTGGGGTTTGGAAACGTTTTGGCTTCTAAGAAGCTAAAGTCTCACGACTTGATCCGTAACCTCCTTCTACCTTCTAGCAAAATGTTTTTCGAAGGCAGAGAGCTTGTTGCTTTTCCCTCAAAAGTCTGCTCCTGCCTTTCGACCTTGTTTTAAACAACATTTTCGTAGACACTTGCCTAGCTCTCCGACCGTTCAATAATGCCTATTTGGCAGGCATATCACGTAATTCTAATTTAAAAATTACAAGCCTTGCTTGGCAGCCGGTATCACGCGTTTTGATAAGGCCCTGTCACATATGCATTTATGTATTTTTCCCTTACATATACCTAAACTTCTTGGATTAGCGCCGCTTATTACCTGAAAACACATGGGAAGTTGGTGGTTAGTGTATACACAAGGAACTATATCTTACAGTAAACAGGAAGAAATATATAAAGTCAATCACTTAAAAAAAAATTTATTAGCTTATATAATAAAAAATATATAAATGACTTACCTGAGTGTTTAAGCAGCTCAGCATTTCAACAATTGATAGTTCTTTAATTAATTCCAATCATTAAGGAAAAATGTATGCGTAGATATCAAGGATAGCCTGAAAATAAAAAAAAAGATTTTTTAAATTTCATAACTATGATACAAAGATATTAAAGGTTTTGAATAGATTGAGAACTATTTTATTCTTATATTTAATTACAAATGGCCTTGAAATTCCTATTCCCATTCGTAGGTCTTTTTTAAACATATTACCTACTATGCACCCAGGTTTCATGACGCTTTTTAGCGCGCTTTCGAACTCCAAAAGGCGTATCCCCATTTCACGCGGTGCACTTTCAAGAGAGCACTCTAAGTCGTTGGGTGCACTTCTTTCGGTAATGTACCGGATGCTAAGCCCCAATTAGAGCACAAGGTAATTTTGTGAATTTTCGCCTAGTACTTGCGAATTTAATTAGTTTCGAGTAACTAACGATATTTGAAAAGGCAGGTGTTGCTCTCTGGCTAACAAACCAAACATTGCGTTTAAACGAAAATCAAATAATTAAGGCCAAAAAGGGGGAAACATTTCATTCATCATTTTATTGCGGTTAATAGCCATTATATTGCTTATTAATCCCGCAAATAAAACGACCACAAACTCCTTAGATAATTAAATAACATATTTAGATCAAGAGAATTCAAAGAGAATCCCTTCAGATTGCGGTTAAGTTCGGAAACTGGATGTCGTTTAATAAAGACATTAATTGAATACATTATTTATACAATTTTTTCTTGTTCACGACCCCTACTACACGATTATATGTAGATTATTTCAGAAAAGTGACTTGTAATTGACAGAATGAGAATTTTGCCGTGTCACTGGCAGCGTGTGTTTATGTGAAATAATCGTGTATTTGCAGGTCTCTATTATACCTCCACCTATTAAACACCGCTTCCGTAGACTTTAACTTTGTTGAGTTGAGCGAAAAATAAAAAAATCTGCGATGATGAGATTTGGCTGAGATGGGCAGAGATGAGCGCTGACGAACAGGGGCAAAAAATTTAATTTCACTTAAATCTTTCTTTCAATTAAAAGTTTTAATTGATTTTCCGTATATTCATGCACACATGCACATATTGTGGGTGCGTGTCCGACAGTTCGTGTGTGTGTGTGAGTTCGCGCTTACCTGCCGTCGGTAATTAATAATAAATATGTGAATCGAGCGTGAGAAAAGTAAGTTTAAGTAAGTTTTTTTAATAACGCTTAAGTGTTTCATGTTTGATTTAAGCAAACGTATTCGATCAGTTTCTTAATAATAACTCCTTTGCCGAGCATGTGATAACTTTGGACAGGAATTTGCAAGCAAGAGATTCTGAACTTTATAATGTTACAAAACTGATTTACATTGGAACACTTGGAAAAATTCAAATATAATTATTTCATTATTCAGTATTGTTTAAATGGAAAATATTCATATTTACAAATTTTGTGTGTAAAATAAAGTTCTTACCAATAAAAGATAATTGGGTAAATCAATAATGAATATACTTTAAATCGATTGAACATTTTATTTAATAATCTTCAAAAAAATAATTTTAACACTCTGAAATATTAAAATCGTTCTATATTATTGATAGTATGATCAGTATTGTTAAATTATAAATATTTGTACCCAAATAATGTCGTGTATAACAGAGAATATTTTTGATAAGTTTGGAATTTATACAAATTGTAATGGATCTATAAGATTATATTTAAAACATGTAACTTTTTACTTTCTTCCTAAAATTTTCCAAGTGTGGCATGTGAACAAAGAAATTTGTGTGAGCATACACTAAGAAAAATAACTTTATTTTGTTAATTTCTGCTGCCAAAAAATATTATAAAAATTATTTTCCTATTGCTTTCACTTCACTGAAAGTTTAAAACAAGGAAATTTAGCCATATTTCTAAAGGGTGAATAAAGTATCTACAAGATTTGTTGCACTTCGTTCCAACTTGTTTCATCGAACTTCAAATCGAGCCGCAAGCCTTAGTTCGAACTCCAACCGTCCAACCGGGTTTGACCTGATCATGAGATGTGACCAAAGAGAGGCACCCAGAGAGAGTACCAAGTGTAGAGCGAATGGAGGGCACAAAAGGAGTAAACAATGATGGAGAACGCCAGCACAAAGGAGAGCGAAGAACAGAGAAGTACAAACATTGAGAAAAGTGAAAAAAACCCAGAAAAGTAAGTGGCGTAGGCGCAAAAGAATAATACTCGCAAAACGGGTAAATAGACTTATACAAGAACTTCGAAGACCCATAATAAAGCCGAAATAAAGCAAAATACACATAGATATGTATCGTTTCAATGTAAATAAATGTACAATGTAAATGTATGTACTTATATAAGATAGATAAACAATAGCGATTGGAAAACCCCATTTCCGCAGTTTAGAATCGACCACAAATTGAATAAAAAGCTTTCATAAAACAGTCATTGTTCCATACTTTCTTATCTCTTCATTTTATTTTTACACTGACTTATCTCCCCTTAGTAAGCTTTAAGTGCAGTTTTTCCCTCCAACGTTTATTTATCATCACAACCCATATATCATTTTTACAACTGATAAAAAAGTTTTGCTAAAGAATACAAAGAATATACTTATAAATCCTGTTGCAATAAATTGGCTTAAAAAAATAAATAGCGATACAAAGACTATTCTTATAAATCGTATTGCAAAATGTTTGCTTAAATAATGAATAGCGATACAAAGAATACTCTTACATATACATAAATCGTAATTGCAAACTTCTTGGAAACCTCTGCAAGTTTTAAAGCGTGAACAATACTTTCTCGTAGCGTAACATTATAACTATGACAATATATATCATCTATGATAACATATATCACATAACAAGTAATAAATCATTCAATTATCAAATTTGCAAATTGGACGTTGGCTACTTGAAATATTTTTTTTAGCAATTTAATGAGTACGAATCTCATATTTCCGAATATAATATTTTATTCACTAAGATTTTGTTTAATTTATTTTAATAGCTTTAGCATCAATCTAACATTTTCGGAGAAGATACACATTTTTTTGTAACCTTTTCCATTGGTACAATTTGATTTTCCAACAACTTGGAGTTTTAGAAGAATTTTAATTTAAAGGTACATTTTTTTATACGAAGTATAGCAAGGCTCACAGTTTTTCTGAAACACTTTTTTTTTGACAGACAATGCGTCAACATTAATTCCACGATGTGCACGTTTTGCGCATTATTTCGATGTGAAGTGGATTCATGTTCTTAATGGTCCTCAAATGCGTTTTCAGAAACTTGTCAATCGGTTGGGGCACCCTGTTATATTTGCCATTTGAGAGATGCTATCTCAAATCATATTCTTCAGATGTCCCCCTTTTTTGACGGCCGTTTCACTTGGCAGGAAAAGTTTTTTCAAGTATTTTTTTTTTGACTATTCCTATCGCGTGGTTTCGATCAGGAAGACGACAGAAGAAATATAAAAAAAAGATGGTCAAGCTGTACTCTCAACTCGTTGCCTTAATGCCAAAAGCAAACAGTAACACAGTAACCACAGGCAATCCTTCATCATCTTCTGCAGCATCTCACAGTCTCAGTTCAAACTTGAGATTTCTCAGCTTCTTTCTTTTCTTTGTGCTGGTTTGGTGGACCCAAGTTTATTTGAAACTCCACTCTACTCCATCCACATCCACATCCACATCCAGATGCAGAGAGCTCTGCCTTTCCGCTTGGGCCATAATTGTTGTCAAAACGAGTTTTCGATGAAGTGGTCGGGTTGCTCTGGTTGTTGTTGATGTTGCTGTTGTTGTTGTTGTTGCTGCCGACGAAGTGACCGTTGCCGTTTCTGTTGTTTTTGCTGTAATCGCTGCCTACGTTAGACTTAACTACAGCTAACCCAAACTCCAAAATATAACTTAAGGCGAACTCGAGCAAGAAGCAAGAAACAACGTACACTCACAAAAAAACTATTGGGTCAAATCTACCAATATAACAGTAAACTTGTCACTTTAACCAACGAAATAGTTACTCTCCCAACAACAAAACTCACACAACTAACCATTTTATGGTAGTTTTACCAATAAATACCAAAGCAACAACAAAATGTACATCACTATATTTAATATTTTTTACCCTTTCAGGTGTACAACTCAACAGTACCTACTATGATATTACCCACTTTAAAACCCAAATACATCAAAATCTTTTAAAAATTGTTTGGTTTTTTTTTATCGGTTTTTGAGGATTGGTTGCCGATCCTCTTTCTTTTTACAAAACTAAACATGGTTAATAAAATATATCACTGGGTTTTCGGGTATGCATTACAAACAAGTAGGTACCAAACAAGCATTTGCAGGTTTGTCAATAAAACCACCTCAAGCAACCTAACTACAATGTCCAAGAGGTAGGTAGGTACATTAAAAAAAAGGATCCCAAAATATCAAATGTTTTTATTTTGGATCCAACTTTACCTAAAAATAGGGTCACAAATATTTTCAGCTCTTGAAATATGAATATTCAATTTATATTTATCCCCTATAGCCTTCCAAAATTAATTTAATCTTTAAACCTAACTAGGTACAAAAGGTAAGTAGTCACATACAAAAATTGGTCCAAAAATATTACAGTTTGGTTAAAACTTTACCAAAAACAAGGTGACAAATAATTTCAGCACTCAAAATACAAATAACATACATATTCACATATTCAATTTGTATCTATCGTCTGTGGCCTGTTATAATTAATTTGAGAATAGTATGACCTCTTTTAAGCCTTTTTATCATTGCTCCGTGAAACACTGCAGTGTTTTGCAAAAAACTCTGGGTGTTGTTATTATCCCCCTGGTGCCAGAGAACAATGACTATGCTAAAAATCTAAATTGTTTAGATATTCTGTGCACCATTTAAAGCTCACGTGCGAAATGGAATTGTTTCGTTCACATATGTGTACAAATGCGACGGGGGTGCTGATGCATCGTCTACTTTCAACTTTGGGTGACTTTCGTCCAATTCTCATTCAATGACCTCAAAGGTACGACTTGTTTGATATTTTCCATTTGCGGACGATTGTACCTTGGATTGTCAACAAAAATTCGATAACGTTTGTGTCAAGTGAGTGGGCCGGCGGATCAAAAAAAACACGGGAACGGTTACAAACGGGCAATGTTTGAACAATGACCGACTTCGGGTCATTGTCTTGACGGAGCTTAATAATCAAGCATGCTTTACTTTAAAGACAAGAAGTAAGTTTTAAAGCCCTAAGGATTTTTAGCTTCTTCGTGCGAGTTTTACTCAAGCCACTTGGAACAAGCAACGAAAACTTTGACTCGTCAGAAAACACAAAGGTAATTGAAAACGATAATCCTCATTAGAGTCCCCTCTGGCCAATTTTAATTATGATGGTACGATAATCCCTATTTAAGTCATCTTTGGGTAATGTGTTACGGCATTTCATATTTTAAGCGAACTTCATTCGGCCAGCTTATTTAAGATAAGGATGCTAAGTTTGGAATAGTTTATAAATACATTTACACTTTATACATTATACATTTATTATTTATATCAAACGTCTTTCGGCCAGGTTATTTGAGATAAGCATGACTTGCTATCGTATACTTTTCCAGATTTACTTATACTTTTTTTAACTTATTGGGCTATTAGTTTTTATAAAATATCTGAGATACAGTTCTCCGTCTCTATCTAAATTCACAATTGTTTTCTGAAATTGTATAAGAATATACATATATAATTGTTTCCCGCAAAGTTCGTATATTGGTAAATGCCTGTTTTAGGAGGCTGCTTCTTAACAGATCAAATGAAATATGACAGAAATGGATTTTTTCATACGAAAACTTTGTATTCTAAAATGGAATGGAAATTCTATTTCTGTCAGCTTCAAAATAGAAATTAATTGAATGAAGAATTCCATTCCTGTCATATGTGATTAGAAAATGTTGTAAATACGAAATTATATGATCGAAATTCCGAAGTGTAAAATTGTATTTAAAAACCACGGTCTTTGTCTTATTTTGTATATAATTAATACAAATATTGTATGCATAAAATGTACCAATACGGATAGTTACCTAACTGTAAAAAATGGTTAACAACTATTCAAGATAGGGATGTGTACTTTGTAGTGGCTTTGGTTACTATTTAATAGTAAAACAAGAAAAAACGATGTGCAATTCCGATACCTTTTTAATGACTGATCCAATTTCAATAATTTTTAACTTGTAGATGGGTATGGATAATAAGAACAAAATCTTATTAACAAAATAAAAAAAAATTGGGACGCTAGACGGGTTTTGGTTACAGAAGCTTGTGGGCCTTAAAGTGGGCGTGCGCAGGAATCCCAAGAATCTGCATCTCCCAACATTCTAGCTCTTATATGTAGTTTCCAAGATCTCAGCGTTCAAAAGGACTGACGGACATGGCTAGATCGATCACTGGCCTAGTCAATCTAACCATGTCCGTCTGATCCAGAATATTTAAAACTTTATAATAACGATTTCGTTGGACGATTTGACAATTCGATGGTAGCATAACCATTTAACTATTATATTGGTAATTTACCCCGAAGTTTTTTTGTGTGCACGGTCTTTTTCTTATTGGTAGTCTTGGTTCTCTGGGTCTAACTTTCCAGGCCGCAATATGGCTATCTGCTTTTCCTGCTAATCGTTTTGTTTTTAGTTTTCCTTGGCTCTTTGCTCTTCTTCCATTGCCTGCAGTTCTTATTCGCATTCGGCCAAAGGATATGGATAAATTCATGAAAACAAAAAAGTGCCGCGCCAAAAACAACACACATATGTATGTATGTATGTCCCACGCACAAGCACACGCACATACCAATACATGGGCAATCGCACCCGCAGACACAGACACACATTGACGGTTCCGCAGGCGACTAACTGTACTGCATGGCCAACCAAAAAAAAAAAAGAAGAAAAACTAAAAAACAAGGGCTTTTCTCTTCTCAGTTAAGTTTTCTCTCCTAATTTCTGTTGTTCGTGCTTTGTCCTCTTCTTTTGTTTGTTTCATTTTCGTTCTTTCTTAATTTTTGGCAACGTCAATTACACGCCAAACTTCTTGCTTGAAAACTTCTTAACCCCTAGCAGGTAGCCACAGTTTAGCCACGAATTAACCCTCCAGTGGGCACATCTACATTTTTGTCAATCCCTTGTCTTTTTGGAAATATGTTTAATATTTAAATAACCTATAGGAAGTGGCAATGAAAAGCAATGACGATCAATTTGATCTTATACTCTAATAAAAATTAATTTATATCAATTTGATAATAGTTTCGTTTTTTCTAACATACCCATTTGATTTTAATTAATACCAAATGGGACTTCTGAACAATACATTTTGATCAAGATGAATAATTTGATCTTGTTTCATATCGATTCGGTATATTAATATGTTCAAATTTAAAATTGAATTGATTCAATGTTCAACAAAATAAAACTTTGATATTACAAGTTATGATTATGAAGTATTAAGTGATCTTAAAATAATATTCGAATGGTTTTTTAGAAGGTATTTAGCTAAATTGTATCCATACATAATATTGATCTTCGATCTTTCGAACATTCAATTGATCTTTTTGGACATTACCTTTTGAACAAGATGATAAAATCAATCTTAATTTATGTATTATTTAAAAAGAATGGATTCTCCGAACGTATTCATCCATTGGATATTATTTTAAGATCACTTAAAATAAAATTGTGATATATTGTAATATCAAAAAAGTATTTTGTATGCACATCCAGATTTAAAAAAAAGGTATTATGGATCTTCGATCCTTCGAACATTCGATTGATCTTTTCGAACATTACTTATTGAGCAAGATGATCAAATTGATCTTAATTTGAATAGATATATTAAAATCCAATGCTTTTTCGGAAGGTATGTATCCATTGGATATTGTTTTTAGGATCACTTATATAATAATTATATTTTGTATTATCAAAGTATTATTTTGTATGCATATCCAGAATTAAAAAATGATATTACTGATCCTATTTTAACATCTGTGCAAGACTGGGTTAATGGGAAGTTTGAACTGATCGGTGGGGAGTTTTACAGGCTTTTTGGGGTTAATGGCTTTGGCCTGAAGACCGCACTTCACACATGCATGCATACATGGGTAATATAAATATATATTTTTTGCTGCGTTGCCTTGTTTTTTCCCCCCTTCTTTTCTTCTCCTTTCTTTTCTTTCTCTCGGAAACGCAAATGATGCAGTCCGTTTGATTCATTTGACATTACAATTGCTGCAGCTGCACTTTATTGTTGTTGGCGATGCTGCATTTTGCTTCAGTTTCAGTTTTCATGTTTTTCCAAGCTGTTGTTGTTTTTGCAGGTAAGTCGAAGATGAGTGTCGAACCGGTTCAACTGGTACAAACACACACACACACACACACAGAATCAAGCAGTACTTGCACTCACTCACTCCCCCTATATCCCTCTCCCTTGCACACAAACACTCCGCACCACACTTAGTGCACTATCTCCCTCGCTCCTCTCTTTCTTTACCTCTCGCTTTTGTTGATCTCTCCGCTCTGCGTTCTCCGCTATTTCCAAATATAATCGCCTTTTGGCGAGGGGGGGTGAGAAGTAAAGGTGGTTATATGGGGGGCGGGGGGGTGTAATATTCACGCTCACTTGCAAGTAACCGAAAAAAAAAAGAATATGAGTAATGCACTCGAACCGCAACACCCGCGTGTTGTTTTTCTCTTTCTTCTTCTCCTAATAACACTCGACGCACGCGGCGGCACACTCGACTCGCGACTTTTCGTGTTTCGTTACCCGCCACTGGCCATCAATTGGCGGCAAAAGCAAATGCGAGGAAAAGCCAGAGGCCAGAGGCAACTTTCCGCACTCGAACGCGACTGCGATACTCTTATTGTGCGTGTGTGTGTGTGTGCTGTGGGGGCGGTGCGCTCGACGCTCGACGTTCTCGCCTGTTCGACTGGCAACACTGGCAACCTTCGCGACCGGCGTTTGAAATCACACTGCTCGGCCCGCAAAACAAAAGGTGCGCCTGAACGCATTTCGAACGCGGCGCCAGCGGCGATACTATCGAAACGCTATCGCATGTTGCGGCCACCACCAGCGAACTTGGTACTCTCCCCCGCTCAGTCACCCCCTCTCGGTTGCGGCTCTCCTTTTAACAGAGCTGTTAAGATGCAACGTTTTGTAACAGTGCACTATGGGTTAAAATGTGCACTATGGGCATATCCGCCAAATGGTCAACCAGATAACCAAAATAAAACAAGAAAGGTGGTTAACTTCGGCAAGCCCAAGTTTGTATACCCTTGCAGTTTTAAATTTTAAATTTTAAAATACACAAAATGATATTCCCAATAGTCCCAATAGATAAATATGTCAAAAAACACCGAAGCTATAGTTTGTTTCATATTATTTTCCCACCAATTTTCCGATCGTTCCTATATGGCAGCTATATGATATAGTCAACCGATTTTGATTAAATTTAATTAGAAATTCAGAACTAATAAAAAAAATTTTTTTTCCAAGCGTAGGAGGTTATATGTTAAAAAACACCGAAGCTGTAGTTTGTTTCATATTATTTTTCCACCAATTTTCCGATCGTTCTTATGGCAGCTATATGATATAGTCGTCCGATTTTGATAAAATTTAATTCGAAATTTATAACTAATTAAAAAAGGGTATTTCCAAACTTAGGAGGTTATATATTAAAAAACACCAAAGATATAATTTTTTAAAATTGTTTTTCCCGATTATTCCTATGGGTGCTATAAGATATAGTTGTCCGATCCGGCGGTTCCGACTTATATACTACCTGAAAAAGAAACAGGACTTTTGGGAAAGTTTTAGCCCGATAGCTTTAAAACTGAGAGACTAGTTTGCGTAGAAACGGACGGACAGACATGGCTAGATCGACTCGTCTAGTGATGGTGATCAAGAATATATATACTTTATGAGGTCGGAAACGTCTCCTTCACTGCGTTGCAAACTTCTGACTGAAATCATAATACACTCTGCAAGGGTATAATGAAATGAATCATACACTAAATAGAATAGTGTACATTAAGATATTTCACGCTAACATTTCAAAGAAGTCGGCTGAGTAGTTTTTTCTCATGTTTATCTAAATAATTCATTTTTATAGAACTCCAAGAAAAGATTGCAATACCTGTATATATCAACACGAATTCCAATCGCTCTCAGAAAGTAAGGCAATACATATTTGAAATGCAATTTTTACTGCAAAAGCTTTGAAAAATTCCCAAAATTGAAAACATGATAACGTTTGCAGTCGTCGGCTTATCGCAGCTTAGAAACTCATGGTATTATTCTATGCTTATGAATCATACCTATGTCAGGTTATCGTTCCGAAAAAACGCCGATCTGCTGAGATCAGTATAAAGTTGGCGGTTTATCTAAATAATTCATTTTTATAGATCTCCAAGAAAAGGTTGCAATACATGTATATATCAACACGAATTCCAATCGCTCTTAGAAAATAAGGCAATACATATTTGAAATGCAATTTTTACTGCAAAAGCTTTGAAAAATTCCCAAAATTGAAAACATGATAACGTTTGCAGTCGTCGGCTTATCGCAGCTTAGAAACTCATGGTATTATTCTATGCTTATGAATCATACCTATGTCAGGTTATCGTTCCGAAAAAGCGCCGATCTGCCTATATAAGCCCCACAAATGGCCTGTGATGAGATCAGTATAAAGTTGGCCGATCCAGCAAAATGAAATCGTACTTCACGTTTTTTCTGTCGTTTTGGCTTTTAAATGAGCTTTCTGCCACGGAAACGGATATAAATATAGGTTCTGGTCAGTCAACGGAAAATCAGTGCAACGGATATTGTATTTCTATGCTGAAGCCCCTTTTCAACCGCATTGGGCAACTTGAGGAATCTGCAACAAAGAACGAAGAACTTCAGAATTTAAAAAACCAAGTAGAGTGGAAGAAAGAACTAATAGATGCGCAAACTAAAGAAATCGATTATCAACGTGACGTGATCAAGACATTGACTGGAAATATCCAAAGTCTGCAGGGTGAAATAAAAGACAGAGACTCTCAGATCAGTGGTCAAATTGAACAACTGAAAAACCAAATCCAAGGCATTATGAAGCAGAATAGTGACGACAAAGTAAAATCTCTGACCGAAACCTTAAAAGATTTGGAAAGCAGGCTAGAAATCATGGGTTCCCAAATCAATAATCAAACTGAATTGATAAAAGCGAAAAATGCCGAGGTAGTGAATTTAACATTCAACAACAAATTGTGTACGGAATCCATTAGCAAAATAACCGATGATCTATTGAAGTGCAATCGACAGGACTCCTGCCACAGCAAAGGTCCTAGTGATATTTACAAAATCAACCTGAGGGGGATGAGTACATTCGAAGCTCCCTGCAGTTCAGATGGTTGGCTAACTATTCAGAAACGTTTTGACGGCTCCCAGAACTTCAATCGACCCTGGATGGACTATAAGGAAGGATTCGGAAATATAAGAGGAGAGTTTTTTATCGGGCTTGAGAAACTGCATGTAATGACCCGGGAACGTCCTCACGAACTTTACATTAAACTTGGCAAGGTGGACGGATCCACAGGCTACGCTCATTATGATGACTTTAAGATTGGAAGTGAACTGGAGTCATATGTGTTGTCGATAGGGACATATGATGGTACAGTCGGAGACTCTCTACTTATCCATAGGAACCAAAAGTTTACTACACTTGACAGAGATAATGATCAATTTAATTATGGCAATTGCGCTGGACTTGAAAATGGTGGTTGGTGGTATAGAAATTGTGCTTCAAGGTAAAAACATCAATTTACTAACAATTGATCCATATTAATATAATCACTTAAAATTACAGCAAGCTAAATGGAAAGTTTTATAAGGAGGGTCGGACCAGAGACAACGTAATTAATGGAATTACTTGGGGTACCTGGTATGCCATGGATTGGACCCACTCGCTTACCTTTGTGGAAATGATGATTAGGCCCAAAACGTTGTGAGCACTAAAAATATTGAATTGCGGAAAATATCACATACCATTTTATTATCTTTTGTAAATTTGTTTGTGTAAGGACAAAATGAATAAAGTTTGAGTTCTTTTCAATTAAATATTCTAAGATCGACTCGTCTAGTGATGCTGATCAAGTATATTTATACTTTATGGGGTCCGAAACGTCTCCTTCATTGCGTTGCAAACTTCTGACTGAAATCAATATACCCTCTGCAAGGGTATAAAAATCTTCATAATCACCTTATTTTTTGCGCATTTTCATAAATAAATGGACATATTTTCATAATACAGTGGAACCATAGCATATTTCATTTGTTTTGTTGAAGAAATTTCCCTGAAAACTGAAAAAATTTCCTTTTTTTCATTTTTTCGCAAGGAAAACATATGATTTGTTTGCACTTTATCTACCAAATCTCTTTATTGCAATCTTATAAGAAAATACAAATTCAAAGAGAGCAGACAAAATGTTCAATTAACTGTTAACAACATGGAAAAATAGTACGTTCGTACCCCTGGAAATAATGCCCATATGTAAGAAGAGGTAAAGCATACAAAATTCCATATACACGCTGCTTTTTCAACGTTACAATGTGTCTTGATCTTCATGAGAGATACCTCATTTTGTTGTTCCTATTCTATAAATTTACACAAAAATAAAGTTAAAACAATTTAAATTGTTTACCAGTTTGTAGTCCCTAATATTAAAGCTAGCTTCTGTTTGGTTTTGTACATTTCCGTCCTTTCCTTCATTTTGTACGGGAGTAACGACTTTATTTCGAACAACTAGATTATATTTATGAAAACCAGTATTTTTAAAGATATTTCGAATGATAGGAAGTCCAAAACAAGTGTTACTACACCTCTAAGACTACAACTTATTATAGAACTACCGAAATACTTGGTTGGGACCTTTTTATTAACTTAAGTTGACTTAGCTCTGCAATTATAAATAGGTTTTATAAATCGAGCCACTGTACTTTTTGTGCTATTAACTTGGTCGTGTATGCATAAATATTAGAAGTCAATATCTTTTAAGGGGGTATTCTAGTCTAGAAATTTAAAAAAATCTAAAAAATTTTTTTTTCATAATTCGATAGTTTAGATATTCAAAAATATCTCCCTAATCGGATTTTTCAAAATTCAAATTATTTTTAAAATTATGGCTGATTAAGAGAATGTAAGTTATACGTGCTATTCTATCAGTTAGACTGCCTGAAATTTAACGTAAAACTTTAAACGCGTTTTTCTCAAAACTACTTTTTCTGATACGGTAGCCATAATATTTCAAGTTCTAATCAGCCGATTTACTTAAAATTTGGCATGAATATTCTTTCAATATCTCTCTATCGCATGAACCAACAAAAATTAAGAATTTAAAATTTGTAATATTTTTAAAAAAATCGATAAAATTAAAAAATTAGTAAAAAATCGACCTTTTTTTTGAGTGGCCGCCATTTTATGAAAAAAATTTTTTTTTATTAGTTTTGCTGGTTCATGACATAGCGACATTCGTACTGATTAAGAATCTTTTTTTTTTTTATTTTTAAGATGACCACAAGGGTAGAAATCATGGCGACGAGGACACGGCCTTTTTTTTTCCCCCTCTACTTCAAGGACGCATAACTCGATGAAAAAATGTATTTTTTTTTAATTTTATTTTATGTACTCTTCTAAGTTAAATAAACAAATGATAAAAAACCCGACACTAAAAATATCAATTGTTTAGTTTTAATTAATTGTTAAAAAAAAGTAGAGCCTCTAGACTAGAATACCCCCTTAACTTGGTCGTGTATGCATAAATATTAGAAGTCAATATCTTTTAAATTAGAGATTGTGCCAACAAAAATGTTATTTTTGCCCATGCTGCAGTAACAGAGGAATGTAAGAAAACATTATGTGTTAACATTTCTGTTAAAAATATGTTCTGAGCCCGAACATGTGCGACGTGCGACACGCGACTTGCCGCGCAGATCTGTATGAGAGCACACCGAACCGCATCGAGCCGAACTAAGCCGAGTCGAGTGCAACGTGTTCGATGTCCCTGCAAGCAATCGGTCGAGAAAACTATCGCCTAAGACAGAAACACATTCTACAAAACAAAAAACTATCTTCCAAATCACTCTAGATGTTGAAAAAAAAAAAATCAAAATTAGTTTGCAAGTCGTGTATTTGTTTTTTGTTAGCCTTCTTTTATTCTTGGCGTAAAGTTAACTAATAATTTTTCGTTTTTATTTTCGACCATCAACCTTTTTTGCGTATTTATAAATCATAACTAAAAATATAAATCTTCAATTATATAAGATAATCTCTACCTCATTTTTGGAAAACAAAAAATTATAATTTTTCTGTTCTTCGAGAAAGGATCTAATTGATTATTTAAGTATCACTGAACTGGAAATAAATTAAATGGTACGAAAGCATGTCGCTAATGCCCAAGGACCGTGTTTACATTGCGAAAAAACGCTACTATATATACATATAATAAAACTGATAAGTAAAACAAAAACAAAATATATTTAAATAGGTCAAAAAAAATTTATTAAACAATTTCCAGTTGGAAAATGCTATTCTACATATCTTTTATTAGCACATTTGCTTGACTTGCAGCGAACAATTGTTTTCAACTTCTTAGTTACTAAAAAGAAACAAGTATTAAATGCTTGCTGGGATTGCATTTTATTGGGTGCATTTTAATGGGTTTCAGAATGGGAACGCAAATCTTCACTTCTAGACTCCATAAGTTATTAGATTCCGATTTTAAAGTGGGATACCTCTTTAACTTTGGGGTTAAATTCTCTAATAATATTCCCTCAAATCTATCTTTTAAAGGATGGTCAAAGTTTTAACTTATATTCATGTTCGATTTTTTTGTAATTCCACTAGTTTCCAAAATGGAAACCCAAAACTGCACTTCCAGGTTCCATAACTTAAGTTATTGGATACCGATTAAGACGTGGGATACCTCTATAAATTTGGGGTTGAATTCTCTAATAATCTACATTCAAATCTACCTTTTAAAGGAGGTAATCAATTTAAAACCCGTTTTCATATGTGGTTTTTCCGTAATTCCAATGGCTTTCAAAATGAGAACTCCAAAAATGCACTTCTAGGTTCCATAACTTGAGTTATTGGATACCGATTAAGACGGTATGAATTCTTTGATAAGCTACGTTCAAATTTATCTTTTAAAGGAGGATAAAAATTGTAACCCATTTCCATGTTTGATTTTTCCTGCACTCCCATGGCTTTCAGACTGGGAACCTAAAACTGCACTTCTGGATTCCATAACTTTAGTTATTGGATAACGATTAGGACGTCTTTAATATTGTACATTAAAAATATTCTTTTAATCGAGGGTCACTGAGTACTTACCAGATTGGGGTAGTCGGGTGGCAGGGGCGAGGAGCTGCTGGTTCCAGTGACAGTTCCGGTTCCCATTTTCCATTTCCGAGTATAGCTGGGTCCTCAGGGGATAGAGACGTCCATTCGAGAGCGCCTTGATTGAGGTCTGGCAGGCGGACATGGCGTAGTTGTCGACTGTGGCATAGAGTAAGAATCTATATAGAGACACCATTTGCTCTGCCGCTTTCTTTTGAGACTTTGCCAATGATGCCACCCAGGCGAAAAACGATAATTCGTGGTGATTAGGATCAGCGAGATATGGTTCACCAGCAGGGCGGACATCAGCACGATCGATTGCGCAGGCTGGTGAAGACGAAGGAGACGAGTAGCTGGTGAAGGGCCTTGCCGCACAGGTGACAATCTACCTGTTCCACACGTACGTGTCCTCCCGCGGACGCATTGCCTCCATGATCACGTGCATCTTCCACAGGTAAGGGCTGCAGCGGATAACTAGGGGAAAGAGAAATATGAGGTATATATAAGGTAGGCGTTTCAAACCCCTTCTAGAGCTGTCCAAAAGTATGCTGTAAGCAACGAAAGTCAATATATTGCTGCCTACTTTTAGACTTATAAATTAGGAGAGAAAATCCCAATCATGCTGTCAAACAAAATTTGTACGTGTTTCGGTGTGAATTTGCTCCGATCTTAGCAACATTTTTGTAAAGCCTACTCTTATTATTTGGTTTCAAGTCGTCTGCATTTTTTTCGGTCTAAATTTATTCTTAACTAGATTCTTTCCTAACTTCATAGAAATTTATAAATTTATTTTAATTTTTAAAAATGTGTATTTGCGCGACATAAAAATTAATAATAAAACATATTTTTTCTTGTCTGGATGTTATGAACATTATTTAATATTACGATCTATCATCAATATTTGGTTACAGTTTTTAAAATTTGGCTTTATTCTGCAGACTCTCTCGCTGCAGTTTCCGGGCTGTACTCGCCAGCTAGTTATCCCGCTGGATATGGGATGGAGGATCACTTGATGGGGACTCACGATAAGGAATCACTTGACGAAGAATCACTTGAAAAATAATTTGACGAAGAACTTGTCAAATAACTTGGTACATTATCAAGTGAAAAATCACTTAATGGAGAATCACTTGGTGGAGAATCATTTGAAGAATCCCTTGATAAAGAATCTCTTGATGACGAATCTCTTGATAAAAAATCTCTTGATAAAAAATCTCTTGATAATAAATCTCTTGATAAAGTATCTCTTGCTAAAGAATATCTTGATAAAGAATCACTTGATAAAGAATGACTAGATAAAGAATCACTTGATAAAGAATCACTTGATAAAGAATCACTTGATGAAAAATCACTTGATGAAATATCACTTGATGGAGAATGAAGTGGATAATAACTTGATGGGATCTTGGATGAGGATGCTGCTGCGGAAGTAGAGCGGTGCGCTCGCTTTCGACGTAGACGCTTCTTGATTTTTGATAGCACACGGTCAAAAGCACGCTTAAGCTTTATAGAAGAATCACTTGAAGGATGATTACTTGTTTGAGAATCACTTGGTGGAGAATCATTTGAAGAATCCCTTAATAAAGAATTCCTTGATAAAGAATTCCTTGATAAAGAATATCTTGATAAAGAATATCTTGATAAAAAATCACTTGATAAAGAATCACTTGATGAAGAATCACTTGATAAAGAATCACTTGATGAAAAATCACTTGATGGAGAATCAAGTGGATAATAACTTGGAGAACTTGATGGAGAATAACTTGATGGGATCTTGGATGAGGATGCTGCTGCGGAAGTTGAGCTGTGCGCTCGCTTTCGACTTAGCACACTTGAAGGATGATCACTTGATTGAGAATCACTTGAAGAATCATTTGAAGAATCCCTTGATGGAGAATCATTTGATGAAGAATCCCTTAATAAAGAATCCCTTGATGAAGAATCCCTTAATAAAGAATCCCTTGATAAAGAATCCCTTGATGAAGAATCTCTTGATAAAATATCTCTTGATAATGAATCTCTTGAAAAAGTATCTCTTGAAAAAGTATCTCTTGATAAAGAATATCTTGATATAGAATCACTTGATAAAGAATCACTTGATAAAGAATCACTTGATAAAGAATCACTTGATGAAAAATCACTTGATGGAGAATGAAGTGGATAATAACTTGGAGAACTTGATGGAGAATAAATTGGAGAATAACTTGATGGGATCTTGGATGAGGATGCTGCTGCGGAAGAAAAGCGGTGCGCTCGCTTTCGACGTAGACGCTTCTTGATTTTTGATAGCACACGGTCAAAAGCACGCTCACGCTTTATAGAAGAATCACTTGAAGGATGATCACTTGATTGAAAATCACTTGATGAAGAATCATTTGAAGAATCCCTTGATGGAGAATCACTTGATGAAGAATCTCTTGATAAAGAATCTCTTGATAAAGAATCTCTTGATAAAGAATCTCTTGATAAAGAATCTCTTAATAAAGAGTCTCTTGGTGAAGAATCTCTTGATGAAGAATCTCTTGAGGAAGAATCTCTTGATGAAGAATCTCTTGACAAAAAATCAAGGTACAAAAAATCACTTGACGAAGAATCTCTTGATAAAGAATCACTTGATGAAAAATAACTTGATGGAGAATAACTTGATGGGATCTTGGGTGACGATGCTCCTGCGGAAGTAGAGCGGTGCGCTCGCTTCCGACTTACAGGCACACGGTCATGGGCACGCTGATCCTCTATAGATTTCTCGCTCATCCCTCCGCGGGATTTGGGTTTAGACGCAGTTTCTGTTTTGTTCAAAACAGCTGCTTCCTGAGGAGCCGGCATCTTGCGTCCGCGACTGGAGTATTTCGTAGCTCTAAGCTGGAGAAGGATTGAGATTGGAATGCATTATTAGTTTTAAACGGTTAAACGCCGCCGTTTGCCCCTATGAGAGGTTGGAGTCCCTTCTATGTCAGTAGGGAGTATTTAAATTTGGAAACAATTCCTCTAGATTTCATTAAAATTATTTAAATACTTTTTTTTATTGCTGTGGCAACTTACTTCGTTTCACACGCGATTTAGGCTTGGAATTCAGGTATTTAGCAGCTAAACCACAATAGACGCGCACTCGGATAGAGCAGTAAAACTAAACGGAACCGACAAACAAAGAAGTCTCAAATGTGGAATATAAATGAATACGAAAATTCGCCTTCTTAATTATTTTTTTTGTTACAAGTTTAGTCAGCTAAAAAAAATTTTTTAAATAAAAGAAAAATAATATAAATTTTTGAATACACAATAAGGTCTTCTCCGCACGAGCTCTCGAAGTAAACTGACTAACAAGACGAAAATCAAGTATTATATTTAAATGACAGAAGCAGAAAAAGCAAGGCCTTCTTGATCCTTTTTTGTGTGGTACATAAAAAAGCAAGGCCTTTTTGATCCTTTTTTGTGTGGTAAATAAAAAAGCAAGGCCTTGCTGGTGCTTTTTTTGTACTCTCTCCCTCTATTTGCAGTTCATAGTTTATATCTTTATTAATTAATATCACTGCACAAAAACAACAACGTCAACAACAGCAACACACACACGCACATACAGGACAACGCGAATGGCTTTCAGATTTGATAACTTTCAGATTTCATAACTTTCAGATTCCATAACTTGAGTAATTGGATCCTGATTTAGAAGTGGGAAACCTATATGAGTTTGTAGCATAGGATTATACATAAAATTATACTTAACATTTTTTTTTTAAGCAAGGCTCAAAATTTTAACCTATTTTTAGACAATCGACAATCCTGGCATCGTAGCAAAAATTTCTTTACAGAATATTTACAGCATGAAAAGGTTTTTGGGTAAAGGTCAAGTAAAGAACAATTTTTTTAAGCAAGGATCAAAATCTTAACCTATTTTTATTCAATCGACAATCCAAAAATTTCTTTACATATTATTTACAGCATGAAAGAGGTTGTTAGGTAAAAGTCAAGTAAAGAACATTAAGGATGTAAATGGGTTGGTTAAATAAAGATACTTTTGATTTTTTAAGCTCTACTTGTGCACTTGTTTCTATTCTACTGCGTTTGCAACCACAAAAAAGTTAACTAACTTTCGAAAGCTAAAGTTAGCTTAAAGTATGTATGTATCAGGATTTAAGAACAAAGTTTAAAGCTCAGCCTAAGCTCCCATAAGTTTTCTTAAGTTTATTTTTTGGGACAATTGTTTAAACATTCCATAAATAATTTCCGTTATAAAATTTTCAGATGGTAAAATCAGGACATCATTTCTTTTATGGCATAATATATACGGTTAGGTGTGGTGAAAATTCAGGATAACCTTTATGTTATGGCACATTATGAATAGCAAGTGTTGGTGGGGAAAGCCTCGAAATACATAATTATGGCTTCTTGTGCTAGACATATACATTTTGTTGAAAATTCCTGAGTGCAATGAAGTTCAAAAGCTTTGAGGAGAAGAAACTTTTTGTGGAACCTGTGCTATATTCATTTATTTCCTTGTGGATTCCTGTGGCCGAGAAGTGCGTATAACAGCTTTCAGGGGATGATGTTCTTTGAGTTACACCCGGTTAAAAAATATACACAAAACTAAATTTTGAATAAAGTTAAGGAAAGATAGATCTATTAATTGATTGCTTAAATATCTCATATAGTAAAATATATAGAAATTATTATTTTTGTTACTATAAAGATTCCATTTCCATTAATTTTAGTATTTTCATTTATATAAACATGTAAGTTTCAGAATTAGTATTAATGATTTTCTATTTAGCATTGCATTTTTTTAATCAAAAGGTTTATTATCAGGGATGCCACAGAAATCGCAAAGTCCTGAATGTGTCTGACTTTCCTATTCACACAACTAAGTCTTTTCTCTTTTCTTAAAGCGTTGACAGAAAGTTGACTTTCCACCTGACTAATCATTGGATGATGATAGCTATTCCGCTCTAACTATTCCCCTCTAAGCTACCTGATTGATCACTTGACTTTCGTTTAATTAGATATTTTTATTATAATTTCTAGCAACAGATATTTTGCCTGCTCACAAGGGGACAACGTTTCCATTGGCATTCCCACCATTTCCATTGGCAGCGGGATGACAACAAACGAATCTGCTTTGGACACTCTGGATAGAAGACCACGTGGTGTCCTCCAGTGCATCCTTAACATATATCAACAAAAGCCAGTTGTACACACGACCCTATTTGTTTACTTTTCATAACATTCGCATTCCGGCAAGGCGTGCGCGGTACTGTTCTGGCCATTTCGAAATGTATCTCGAGCTAACAGTAGGGGCCGACGGTTGCCGAGGGTTACGAGGGAGTACGAGGGGCTGCGAGGGGCTACGAGGGACCCCGAAGGACCCCTGTTAGCCGTCGTTTAAGGTCACAGGACCGGCACGATGTAGGGCCACGTGTCGCTTCGGAGTCAGCCATCAGTTGCAGTTGGAAAGTCGAGCACGTTTCGTGTGGAAATGCTGTTGTGCTAGCTGGGTATACTTGGATACTTTCTGCGGTATCGCTATCACCAGCCACATTCAGTCGAGTGCGTGGTCGTGAGCGAATCGGTCGAGCAAGTCCCGTCTCCTGGTGTGCCAAAAAGATACAAAACCCAAGAATATCACTGCTCTGCACACAAACAAAAGCGCAGAAAATGTGCGAAATTAGTATGGAATGTGAAATCTGTGAGAAACCTTTAAGCGCGCCATGAAATCCCCATCAATCATCATCATCGGAGGGCGATCAACTTTTTTTAAAGGTGTATATCTATGTAATATTTGTTGATTTTTTTTCCCGTTCAAGTTTAGTGCCTCCCAAGTTTTTTGGGGTCTGTGTAAAAGTTCCTTGAGCAAGCGGTCAGTAATAATATTATAAAATAAAAACACTTACCAATACATAGTGCAAAGCCAGCAGCATTGCTATCCCCATTTATTTTACATCAATTTTGCAAAAAATAATCATTCGTCTTAGTGTTTTTGAAGCGAACTTTTTGGCCAAGCTATTGCAGGTGCCTTGGTCAAGTGCTATAAGAGGAAAAAAAGGGAAAATTAGTTACAATGGAGCTATACAATATTTTTGAATCTGTGCATATATTATGACTGGTGAGTACTGAAGAATAGTTTCTTATCATTAGGGGACTCTGATAAAGGATATCTCAGAAATGATCTAAGTTATACTCAGAAATACCATTAATGTCTTTATAAAGTGCAACAAATCTATTTAAAAAAAAAATGTTGAAAGGAATAAAATCGGTTTGCCTTTTTTCATATTTCCATTGTTGAAGGCAAAAACATATGTTCCTTCACAATAAATATTATTAAAGTGTGAAATTAATACTTTTTCGCGAATAACGCCCAACAAGCAATTGGATTCTATTTGTGGACCACATATGGCAGAGAGTTAAACATGCAGTTTTCAAAAAACAAAACAATAATTTATTTTTTTTCCCGCGAATTAATATTTAAGAAAATTTAAAATTTTAGTTAGAGGTAGCAATGAAGTAATGAAGAAATTTCCATATTATATAGCGCAGATAACAAAGAAAAATGTATAAATAAAAAATGCATAAGTCCTTTGCTTCTTAAATACATTTCTTGTATGGTTGAATTCTTTAAATATCTGTAGTCAAATATATATTTCCATTTAGGTCTATATACTTTTGTTATGATTGCGAGGGCATTGGTTTGCCTTCATTTTTTTAAGGTTATGACCCCATAATTTATGGGGGCAACTATAAGTTTCGTTCGGATTTCCAATCAACCGTCACGAAAATCGTCGGAGGTTTCTGGGACACTCTGATAGAGTCGAATCGCTTGCTTCTACCTGTTACTTTTGCTCCACGAGTAGCGGGTATAAAAACACTAAAGCTGAAGTGCATTTCGTGGCTGTTATTCATTTGCAGAGCACCAAAACAAACAAACAAGTCAGCTGAAATTGATACTCTGAGAAACGAAAAGAAAATTTACTTTGCCAACTTTCCCACTCCTAAAAAAGTAATATAGAATTTGGCCAGCATTTAAACATTAGCAAATTTCAATTTTAAATAAACAATAGCTAGATGCAATGTATAAAATGATAATTATGTATGCTCCCTCAGAGACATTGTTGCAAATTTTTTTTTTTTAATTAAATTCACGAGTTTTGGGCTGAATAGTAATACCATGTATTTTTTCCATTTTAATGTGCAAGTGAAACACAATTAAAAATATTAAGGTAAGTGATAGAAGAAATCCTATTTCAGTTTTTTCATTTTTAACCATATAGATTTCATAAGCAGATGTACTTACGCCGAGTGTTGCTTTGCTTTTAATAATTATTAATTATAAAAGTATATATGTATAAATAGATAATAGATATAATATATATTTTATAGATTGATATTTTTCATTCTATTTTTTTTGGGAGGATTTCAGAAGTTTTTGGACAACATCTCATATGGTACTTCATTTTATACAACCTGAAATGTAAAAAAAAATTCCGTGTATCGAATTATTTTTAAAAGTGAGCTAAACAAATCGAATATGCTTACAATTTCAAGTGAAGAATATTTTTTTGGTCACATTAATGAAACTTTCACTTGTATTTCAATGAGGCAGAGCATGCTCATTGTACTCCTGTTTCATTAAAAATTAAAAATTCCATGAAAATGTAGGTAGATGTGAGCCATTTTATTTTAAATTGATACAACACTGCTCATTTTGTGGGAAGGGGAAGGCTTAGCTCATCAGAAGAAGAAAGCGTTTCCATTTTACCCAGCCAAACGTACACATCCCAAAGGGATTTCATCGAGGGGACAGGGTTATTATTGCGGCACTCACTTGGGACCAGCTGGCCAGACCCAAATTATAATGGACCTTCGCTGGATTTTTACAGCCCGTAAGCCCTGTGAAATTTTAAGATGTTATCAAATAAATCTAGCATGTCATAATTTGCTATTCAGTACAGAGTTATCATTCATTTATGTATGGTCAATTCAGGGTTGTTTCAAAAAAAGGATTAAATTTATGCAATACTAAGTACAGACAGAAACAGCTGTAGTTTTGTTGAAAGAAATATCTGAATTATCCCCGATTTTATACTCTTTTATTTATAAGAAAATAGTCTACCAATTTATATCAAACTTCAAATGTTTTACATTACAATTTAGTAATTATAAATTGTCGTAGCGTTCTAATTATATGGTGTAACATCAACAACTCGGCAATGTTGTAACAACTTAAGGGGAAAAATAGGATTCTTTATGTTCAGATTTCATTTTATGGGTGTATTGATTTAGTCCGCTGCCTTAAACAAATGGAAACGTATTATTCTGGCATTGATAAATTATACTTTCTGCTTACCAGCTTAGTTAGCTCATATTAATTAGTTGCCCGATACTCGAATAACTTTTCCCTATACAAGTTTATTGAATAAATTATTTTTTCTATTTCATTTGAATGCAACTTTCAATCGTGTAGTCGGTCAAAGGAATTTAATCCAATTTGCAAGAAACGTTTCACCCGATTAACTTGTAGTCCAGAAATTATTTGCATTGCCTTAAGATAGTGATAAAGAGTTAACATATTTTCAAATTTTGCATTAAAACTGAGTCAATGATGTTCATGTAAAGATAATATCTTATTACCACAAAATTTTAGAATGCTCATTGAAATTTAGGATTTAAAATAGAACAGGTTAATATTGTGATTTGAATTTAAGTTTGTAGGACCTATCTACTTTTACTTGCAGGTTCCTTTTTAGAGAAACTTTTTGAGGTGTAATTAAAAAATTAATTTTTTCGGTAACAAATGAGGTCGAGGGAGGCAATAGAAAATAAATTCATGGGTAATTATTATAAATGTTATTGGATATATACATATTTAAGAGTTTTTTTTTTTTTAAAAGAGTACTTGAAAATTCTATATAATGGTTATAATTTTTATTTTTTTTTAAGTAACAAATCTTATTGTACTTCTTTTTGTTTTTTATATCGTTGCATGTCAGAAATCAGTTGTTCTTGTTTAATAATGCACCTGGAAAACAATTCAATTACATTTAATAAGCAAACTATTAAATCTCTAAGCACTAACGTTTACATGTTTATCCTGTACTAACTAGCATATTTGTTTCAGACGTGGAAAAACAATAAGTAATCAGGGCAATAGGATGTGGACTATCCGCATCCGTGATCCTTCCTGAATGACTTTAATACAAAGTGGATGCCGACAATCTGAGCGAATGAGAGAGATAAAAGTCGCTAAAACTGAATACTTTAATCGCGACTTTTAAAAACTTTTTCCCATCTCATAGGATACCAAATAATATTGTCTAGATTTTTTAATAAAAGTAACATTTTAAAACTAAATCACCTATTTATTGTCTTTGTAAGCTGCTGACCAATTGTAAAACTAAATGCGTTGTCTACAACTTGGGTTTTCATAATTTTTTGCTGTTACTACTTACGATATATCTGCTGATACCACAATAATTTAAGCTGTTTGGATTATAAATTTTAGTTAAAGACCAGAAAACAAGGAACATATAGGGCTTATTTTTTATACATTATCCTAATCTTAGCATTTTCTAATAATATATTGCTGTTATACTAATTGCAATGAAAAAAAAACTGTTTGTATGTTACAGCCTGTAGAATATGGATCGCCGTGTAAATATATTTTGATATTGTTGCAAATAAGAAAGGAATTTACAATCAGATCTAAGGAACACACATTAGAGCGAAACCAATTGTGAGGCGAAACAATATGAGAAATAAATCAATAACCAAAAGCTAACGAAAAGCATTAGGTTAGAAGAAAGTCAATGGCTCCAAAAAGTTGGTCGACTGCATGCGAGCAGTAAAAGTTGCCGGAGAAATTTTATTATCGAGAAAACCAACATATTGGAGGACCACAAGCAAAATGCAAAACTATGGAATTGGACTTAAAGGAGGCTGAGTCTTACTAGTTACCTTCTGTGCCCATACATCTGTCAACAGTCTGGTGCTGTTGCTGATTATCGGATTCCAAGGGTTAAGTAAGAGATATGAAGAAGCAATCACGTAGTCGGTTGGACAATCCATTCTGCTCCAGTCAGGAAACAAACATGAGCTTCCCACAGCCGCACACATTGCCGGAAGCCCCAGCTAACGGTGGTAAAATGCTGGTTTATGGCCTGGGACTTCTAATTATGATACCGGGTAAGGGTCCCTCCTCCATGCTCATTAGATGTTTTCCTCATTTCAAATGCCAATTTCCTAGACCCCTGTTTTAGTTTTCACTTCCGAAAAAACTCACAGAATCTTTGTCCTTTACTTTTAAACCTCTACATACATTTAGCTTGTACGGCTGGACCCCATGAAAAGCGTCTGCTCCACGCCCTCCTGGACAACTACAACAGCTTAGAACGTCCGGTGGTCAACGAATCCGATCCATTGCAACTGAGCTTCGGACTAACACTCATGCAGATTATAGATGTGGTATGTACCGACTAAGCCCCGCATTTTCATACTACATAAGTTTTATGGTAGTTTCCTTACAGCATCCACAGTTTGCATAAATAGAGAAGGATTTTGTTATTCTTATAATTACATGACTACATCATCAAATATATTTAGATCTGTTAAAAGCATTTTCGCTTTTTTTCTTTTTAGGATGAAAAGAACCAACTGCTAATTACAAATATTTGGCTCAAATTGGTATGTTTTCACTTTACTATGTTATATGTGCTGCTGCTATTTGCGATATGTGTCCTATAGTTTAATCAAACGCGGGCATCCGTTTGATAAAAATTGAATTTTTCGCAATTGTTCTGTTATGGTTTCCATAGGAATGGAATGACATGAATCTTCGATGGAATTCCAGTGAATTCGGCGGTGTACGCGATCTTCGAATTCCACCACATCGCTTATGGAAACCGGATGTTCTAATGTACAATAGGTAATCTGTTTGTTAATATAGACGTATGTATAAGTCTTGTTTTTTGATTTCCAAGAAAACTTTCACTGCAGAAGTACTTTTTAGTATCAGGCTTTCGTTCTTGTCTTTTCTAGCGCGGATGAGGGGTTCGATGGAACGTATGCCACAAATGTAGTGGTGCGCAACAATGGAAGCTGTCTGTACGTACCGCCAGGCATATTCAAATCAACATGCAAGATCGATATTACGTGGTTTCCATTTGACGATCAAAGATGTGAGATGAAGTTTGGTTCGTGGACCTACGATGGTTTCCAGGTAACTATAAAAATCTTTATTTCATTTAAAATTATGTTGAGTTTAAAAGTACGGTTTTTTTTTTTCAATTAAAAACTTTTGATTATATTTTCTTTTGCAGTTGGACTTACAATTACAAGACGAAGCAGGAGGAGATATTTCTAGCTTTATAACAAATGGCGAATGGGACTTGTTAGGTAAGTTTAGACAACTTCAAGAAAGTGATACTCTATTAAATGTCATATGATGTGTTCATTTAAGACCAATGATAGTTAAAGATTATTTATTAATTAGAAAATTAATATTTTCTTCTCTACTCCATCCACTAATCTCATATGTCATTTTGAAAAAATCACTTGTTCAAACTATACCAAACTCAAACCTACCCAACCCAACTAACAGGTGTGCCCGGTAAACGAAATGAAATCTACTATAATTGCTGCCCAGAACCTTATATTGACATAACATTCGCCATTTTGATAAGACGCAAAACATTGTACTATTTTTTCAATCTGATTGTGCCGTGCGTACTGATTGCCTCAATGGCACTGCTAGGGTTTACACTGCCACCAGATTCTGGTGAAAAGCTTTCGCTTGGTAAGTGTCGTCCAGTTATTCTGGCCTGATTTCCCTTCTATGCCCTTCTATCTCTGTGTTCACGAATATAAAACAAAATTAAATTAAAATATACAACTGATTCAAGTTTAGAACGAAATGAAACTTTTTACCTAGTAGTCAAAAGATTATGCAAATTAAAATGCTACCTTCTTTTACCTTCTTGTTTGCTTTTGTTTTTAGACATGCTAATGCATCTGGAGTGTATCTATTGGAATTTAATGTAGATCTTTTGCATGCTCTGCAACTCATTCTAGCCACTTAAAAATGCTGAACAGATTTCTTTCCCAACGTTCCTATCTTAGATTGTTACTCTATGCTAGTAAAGCAAAACTTCAGGCAGTGGGAAAATGTTTGATTTAACCTTTTTATTTGCTAAACTCGGAAGCCGTATTAATATAATATTTGTGATAATATATGTGACAGAAGTAAGGAAATGATTCTGATCGGGTAATATATGCATACAAATCTATAATATTTGAATCCAGAGTAAATTTAATCGAAATTGATCACTTTTTAAAATTTTTTTATTATTGACTTTATCAGGTCAGCTTTCCTTTACTTAAAACAAATATTATATTTATAATCGTGTACTGAGTATCAAAGGGATCTTCAAACCCGAACGCGTACTTAAAGCTTGTAAATCTCATATTGCTAAGGGGGGGTTGAGGTTCAGTGCAGAAAATACGGTAGTAGTTTTTTATTGAAGGCAACAAAGAAAGTGATAATGGAAGCGACAGACAATCCTGGCGAAATGCATTGGACCTGCAGGACCGTAAGGAGCGGAATCAGCAGGATCACTGGTTCATACAATAAGATTTTGTTACCGTAATCGTAATAGTGCACGTATTTTATGTGTAAATATCATGGGAGAAAAGCTACAACAAAATGACTAATAATATTAACTTCAATCTTAATTCCATGCCGCTTCTGTTCGTCCTGCAAATTACTCTACATACTTGTTATCGAATCGACTCTTCCACATGTGTGACTTTCCGAAATAAATCCATTTCAGGAGTCACAATTTTATTATCGCTTACAGTCTTCCTAAACATGGTGGCGGAAACAATGCCGGCGACCTCTGATGCGGTGCCGCTGCTCGGTAAGTAGATCGTGGCCAAAACTCAGGCCCACTACCATCCCAAATCTACGTCTACGACTAAGTTTCTACTAAACTAACGCACTCTCAACTCATTCAGCAATCATCCAAGAATCTTCTTTCCGCACAGCTTTGGCGTCTCAACGTTCTATACAAAAAAAAAAAAAAATGAAAAAATACACCACTAATTTTATCTTTTGCCTTTCTTATCAAGAAATTATATCTTTGTGAATTGGGGCACACATAAAGGGCTAAAATTTAGCTTCCCAAAATAAAAAAATCATAATCATCGTGTTATCCCTTTAAAAATATAAAAATAAACCTTACAAAGCACAAGCATAAGTACATACCACTCATACAGGCATGAACATTTTTTTTAATATCGAAGTAGCATGTTGTTTTTGGCATGGTTCGTTAATAGGTTTGATAGGTTCCACAAATTGATGATAGATATTTATACCCGGTACTCAATTGTTCAGTTAGAAAACAGTAATTTTCAATTAAAGATTGGTATTTAAAGATTACTAGTTTTTGTTTAACGAAGACGTCCACTCTCTAGCAAAAAACAGGTTTATTGTTATCTATTATAAGGACCACTTTCTCTTAACTGATTTAGAATCCTGACTAAAATTATTTTGCACCATTGTTTAGGTTCATCTTTAAATAGAATTGAAAATATTATTTATTATTTTGTTTTCTTATATTTTATTTACTTAATCAACTAAGGTTACCACGATTTTGAAATAAAGAGACACCATAGTGCCCTAGTTTTAATCACTCATGCACAACAAGCTGCTTTCAATAGCGAAAATTTCTTTGATGGGCTTTTCATTTGAGTACAAGAGATTCGCTATTTTTAATACATATACCCGTTGGGTAACACATGTATAAATAATAAAACACAAGTAAAGCAGCTACAAGTAAACATAATTCTGGAAAAACAGCTTAACATGCAATGTATATTTATTTTCTGTTTCCCTCTATTCACAAGCTCGTTCGGATTTAAGGAGCTCAGTACTAATCTATTGTTGAACTTTTAAATTTCTCTGCATGACACCTAACATGACACTTTTTATATTGTACGTCTTAATCCTGCACATTTTGTCACATATTACTAACTGTTTTTCAATGTACACAGCTATTTACAATGCAAAGTCCAAAAAATCAAAGTGAAACAAACAAAAAAAAAAATATTTAATATTAACAACTCAAATACACAATTTTATGAATTAAAATATTAATTTTCACAAATTTCAATATTTGTATAACGTTTGTATGCAGCGGAGATAGAACTTTTGGAGGGGAGTTTTCGTTTTATGTCTGCTTTTTGAAGTCAACGGTATTATATGTTTTTCTAAACTTTCTAGTACTAAACTTTGTATTTAGTTCCTTTGTATTTGAACAAGAAAATTTCTTAAACATATGGATTATTCCCTTATGGATTTCATATAGTCTTTTTCAAATCTGAGAAATTGTTTTTTATTTTTTGGTTTTTCTTTTTAATCATAGTTTCTATTTTAGATTTGGTATTAATTAATCATTTTTCAGTTTTGGTTTTCGCCAGTGAGATTTCCCAAGGACCACTACCACATAATGTATGCGAAAAAATGTTCTTGTTGGCATGAAGGAACACAAATGCCCGCCTGACTTTTCCATACGTCAAGCATCGGACTGAGGGAAATTGGTTTCTACAAAACGAAATCAATTTAACCCTTTTTTACCCTTTTAAGCCACGCAAATACACCCCAAATACATAATCACTCACACTTATATATGTATATTAGAAACACGAAAAAAAAAGGAGTACACAGCTACAAATTAAGGTTTTTTACTTTTGTTCTATCCATCTGCGCCAGAAAATGAACTATTTACCTATACTAACTGAAAACTGAAATAGGAACGGATTTTAACAAAAGAAGCAGAGTTCACAACGATTAAGGTGGCAGAATTTCCACATACATTAACTTTTCTGAAACCTTTTAAAGTATATTTATTTTTCTAACGCTGGCCAACTGTTCCACAACTTTTCCTTAAACAACTTTTATGTTCGCCAAAAAAAAGGATCATCTTGTTCCACCTTAGAAAGTATGAATAATCTTGAACGGGATTAAAGTTATAGGCATCAAAATAGTTACCAATTAAAATCAGGGCAAGTACCTCAAAGGGAGAAATGAAAATAAATGAAATACAATGAAACCTTAGTATGAAGTCATCAATTCTATTTTTATACCCGTTACTTGAGGCTTAAAAGGGTAACTAGATTCGTCGGAAAGTATGTAACAGGTAGAAGGAAGCGTTTCCGACCCCGTAAAGTATACATATTCTTAGTCAGGATCACTAGCCTAGTCGATCTAGCCATGTCCACCTGTCCGTATGAACGCTGAGATCTCGGAAACTATAAGAGCTAGAGTGTTGGGACTTGGCTTGCAGATTCTTGAGCTTCCTGCGCAGCGCAAGTTTGTTTTACCAGGGTGCCACGACCACTCTAACGCACACAAACGACTATAACACCCTTCTAGCAACCACATTTTTAAAGATGTTATAAAAAATGAGTTCGTTTTTATTATCAATACCTGTATACATGCATAAATCGGACCAGTCATTAAAAAGATATAGCCAAATATTAATAAATATTTTGTCATTCAATCGAGATTGCACACCACATGCAGCAAATAAGCTGTTTTCACTAAAACTCCACCAAGCTAACTGGCGCTGTAGGCCAAATGTCGCTAAGAGGAAGATAGGTGGCGCTATAGGCTAGGTGTGCTTTAAGCATATCTCCATCTCTCCCGCACTCCCATAAGCTGAGTAACGGGTATCTAATAGTCGAGGCCATCGACTATAGCGTTTTCTCTTGTTTTCAATTACCATGCTTGACATTTTTTTTCATCTTATTATTATTCCAAAATGAAAAGCTTTTAAGTGCCTTTTAGTATCCAATCTATAATTTACCATTATAGTGCACGAATATATACATATGTGTTTTGATTGAAAATAAAACCTATAATCAAGTTTCAATTGATATACCTCTTGTTGCACAACATTGAAGGGGTAAGTCAGCAGTTTTATCATATGTTCATTGGCATATACACTACATAGATGTATATTCGTGCACAATATTAGTACCAACATAATGCTCAATAGGTAGTTCAACATTTTTTAGGAGTATTGTCCATTTAGAAACTTTGAATTCATTGTTTTTCTTAATATAATTTTTGTTTTCCTCCTCAAAAAATGTTTAAAGTAACGTCGTCCTGGAGTAGTAATACAAGGTCAGTTGGGCACAATTTATTACTTTAGAAATAGAAGGCAATCCTAAAGCTAATTTTGACAGGTGATTATTTGATTATTATTAGATGACAATTTCTTTATATATACATAACTTATTTATTTCGTGGTGTTGGTATCACCATAATGACCATACAGTAGCTGAATCATTCGACCACCCTTTGGTGTTCACCTGCTAAATAAATCTTGTTGTTACCATTACATTTCATTTAAACTCTTGAAGAGTCAACTGAATAGTCGCATATAATATTCAGAGAATTTAATTTTCTCAAACTGCATTACAAAATAAACTGGTATATTTGTTGAGAGATCTGTTTGTTGTTGGCTTGCTGTTTTCCGTTATCTAATAGCTGTTATGTGACTATCTCGACGGTTTACATGGAAAAAGCATGCACATGAGTCTTGATTTAATTCAACATCAGCATATAAGCGTTTAAACGATTTGACGATTTCACCATGTCGTATTTTGTTAAGATGTTGTCTTCCCTTTTCCATGAACATATTCCTTGAGTATACAATATATTGCTAATACTCCTTCAAAATATCGACTGTGAATTGAAATGAAGTAATTAACTAATAATAACATTTCTATTGTTACTGTTGTGGTTTCGTTTTCAAACAGTTTAAGAGCTTCAAATCCGATACATGCTTCCAAATTCGAAATGGTATTTATATAAATGTTGTCTCTTACGTCTTATTTTGATCAAGTTTAAACAACTTTTGAGTTTATAAAACCAAAAGTGTACATATTATAGAGGGGAAAATATTTTAATTTAATTCTAAAAAAGAGATAAGGAGGTTGGGTTAAAAAGTTATTAGTGATTCAACCCATTAACAGCGTATGTATTATTACTATTTGTATAACGAGTAGGACGAAGCGTTCTTGACCCTATATGGAACATATATATTTTCGAACAACAACCGAGTTTATCTAAACATGTCCAAAAATTCAACGAGATATCAGGTTTCTAGTGAAACAACAAAACCCTCTCTTTAGGGTGGCAACAGATATTCTAGAGGCGGGTATCCAATAGATCAATATAATAATAGCAAAGAATATTGCAAATTATTTTTCCCACTGACCATCTTTAATCTTTCTTCGAAATTTTTGTGTTGGCTATTTTATATTAATTTACTACTTTATTTATACTATTCTGTTTAAAAAAAATGCAGTAGTGTTGTAAAACATTAACAGAAATATCTTCGTTTGTATTAGTTTCCAATGTTTGGGCAATTCATACCAACTAATCTTCTCACAGTATTATACACCATAGGCTAGAAGAGTTTCCCTCACACTTGTATATAAAATACACCAAAAATATCATATATCTCTCCCAGACAACTACAAATTATAACAATATATGTTGCTTTAAAATAACTAAAGTAATCAATTATGTTATGCTTATCCTATGAACTGGTATTGGAATTCTGCCAACCTTTTCCGTAAAACTACATCAATACCTCAAAGATCATTTGCCTTTGGGAACCATACTGATTAGTACGGGCAAATATATATAATTTTAATTTTCTTGAGTACCCTAAAGAGCTGGGGAAACTTCGGTGTCTGGCACCATCGGTGTTTTCAAAGTTTCTTGCCATACCCAAAAATGTTAACCTTGTATAATTTTTTAAGAAAGATAACATGACAACATTTTTTTAACAGATCAATTTTCCGAACGTTTCATCTTTAAGTCTTTTATTCCACCCAATTACGGGTTTTCTATGATTTTAAAATTGCAATAACTTTATAGTACTCAAGCTTACTAGCAGCTTTCTGATCTCTAAAGACATGTTAGGTCCAACAACAACCGATGGATAAAAACATACACTTGTTTGAAAGTCTAGGGAAACATAAAATTGATAGTGCCATCGATGGTTTTCCAGCTCTGCTTGATTTGAGTTTTCTTTTAATTTAAATTCCAAACTTCAATATCAAGATAAAAGAGTTTAAAATTTTAAAAGGATTTTTAATTGCCCAGTATTGACCCCAACTATTTTATGTTTCAAAAGATCCCAAGCCAGTCATTTTTTTCAACTTCAGGATAAATTCGACTCAAAATAAAGTTTTGTATTTTATAAAAATGCCAACGATTATTCTTTTGTTGTATTTTAGCAAATTTTTGCATATTTTAGAAAAATAAATTATTTTTTAAGTAAACTTGAAAGAATATTTGCAATTCATACGCTTAGCAAAACGTGTGTGCCCCAAGAAACATATTAGCCAAAATTGTACGCCCATAAGCGTTTAATTCTCATGTTCCTTAAACCACTTACATCAAAATGACTCCTCATTTGAAAAGAAAAATAAGGCCGCTTCAAAATATATAATATGGCAAACTACTCTTTTTGAATAACATATGGCGAGTAAATTGTAGACTGAAAAAATGAGAAATGTAGAAAAAACCTACAGCATTATTTTCTAGCAAACCATTCACATTTGTTTTTTCATCAATGCGCATAATACAAACAAATGACATTAAACATTAATATTAATCCAAAACGCTTAAATTAAGCCAATAAAAATGTATTAATATCATTCTAATAAATCTCATAAAAGCCGACAACCAAATCTAAATTCCCACATTAACTTACATAAAAAAAAAAACAGATTCAGAACAATAAAAACAACGAGTCGTATGAAAAGTGAACACAGACAAGTTAAATATATTCATAAGTATAAAACAAAAACTCAACTATTAAGAAAATTACCAATTAGATCTCGATTTTTAAAATAAAATGATGATTGCGGATAATTGGTTGTACACTCAATGACGAATGAAAATAAAATGGTTGACATCACTCTACCCGAGATTGAAAGCGATAGCCTAGGACTAGATACTATAAACGTTTAGATACTCAAAAGCTGGATGGACTCGTTGAATCAATCAATTTTGGGAATGTCAGCCACTGATGAGTTTTGGTTATGGGATGTGGAATATGGAATATGGATGCCGTGAGGGTCAGGTGGTGAAGTTTTTAGTTAATTTCTTCTTGAACAATCTACTTTAATATTCCGCCTACACACCGAAGTTTTAATTCAAAGGAAAAGAAAAGCCCACCCTGCGAAGGTTTTGCTATCCCTGGAGTATCGTTTACGATTTCGCCTCCTTGACTTTCCTTTACCATGTTACAGAAGTGACTTTTCCTTTCTTTTCCCCTTGTCTGCATGTTATCGATGTGTACAAAAATGAGCTTTAAAGGGGCCGCTAAAAATATACTGCGGCAGACCTTAATAAACTGTTTTTGTATTCACGTCCTTTCACATTTTACTTTTCCCGCGACACTCAGAGAATTTCAGAGTGGTTATACACACACACAAACACACACACATAAGCAGCAGGTGGGTAGGACTTTATTAATATTTGAGTGTTTTTTTCTGAAACAAAAATGTGCCTTTTGCTTTTTTGTTTAAAGCTATATTAAGCCCTGATTCAGTTTCTAGTTACTAATTAAATTAGTGGAAAGTGAATCGCCACCTGTTCCTGTTTCAAAAAAAAAATAATAAATCACTTGTGAAAGAAGCTTTAAAATCTTTAAAATGATTATTCAAACATTTTATAAAAATTATGTTAGCAGTTCAGCTCATATTTGAGTAAGTTTTTACAAAACCAATGAAGGTCGAGGTGTAATTAACTGATTTAAAAAGGATCTGATTTAATTTTTTTCAAATCAGGGGTGGAGATGCGCAAGCTTTGTAATTTAACTTTTTTATAATCAGAAATGGAAACAGGTGGAAAAACAAAAAACGATCAAAAAGCACTTCAGCGAACACTTATTAAAACACACCTACACTTATAAATGTTTATGCGTGATCGATTAGGAATTAGGTTAAGAAAACAAAAAATGTAAACAATCGAATACTTTTTACAAGTTTGTGTAATTTTTGTGTCCTTCTAGGAACTTATTTCAATTGCATTATGTTTATGGTGGCCTCATCAGTTGTGTCAACCATACTTATCCTCAATTATCATCATAGAAATCCAGATACGCATGAAATGAGTGAATGGGTAATATTTTTATATTCAAATTAACTTTACTACTTTCATACATTGTAAAAAAAAAATAAAACAGACAATATGTATAATTTTCTTTCCACACATTTATATCACAACATACTGATTATGTTTCAAATTTTTGCATTATTCCACTGCTAAACATTTGTATATTTATTGTTTGTTACAAATGTGTTTTGGCTTACCAAAATAAACGAATCATTTTAAACCAATTTAATTGTAAATATCTAGGATACCAATAATAAAAACATAAATTTGCATTAACCCACATTTTTCGCTCATTTAAGACACCCGAAACTCAATCACACCAATTCACCCAATGACTTGCAAGATATACTCAAGCAAAGCATGAGAGACCAAAATTAAATTCCCTGTATACATATGTTTTCTACAAAATCCCCCTAAACTTCCTTAATAGTAAGAAAAGGATCCTTCCCAGCAATGTGTCCATACACACATATACTTTGATAAACACAAACCCATATACTTAAGAGTTTTAAACATATTGATCGCTAAATGGGCATTTCAATCCGACCAACTTCGATTTTCGCTCTTACGATAATTTAATTCTTTTACTTAAAATTCTTAAACAAACAAATATAAAATTAATTGTGAATCAAAAGCGATTAATACACTTTAAAATCGTCAATTTAGCAACAAATACTAATTTAAATACTACGTTTTCACACCTGGGTAACTTTTAAATCAATAACCAGATTTAAAATCTATCAATTTTTTCAAAATTAAAATAGCTCAAAAGTCGAGTTTTTTATTAAGTTAGAAAAACTCGACTTTTAATCTATTCTCTATTAAAAATCAGCAGGTCCTATAAACGGAGTATATTTATAAAATATTAAACATTTGTTTATTGAAATAATATAACAATATACTTACAATTTTTTGTTGTTGATAAACTTCACAAAATAATTCTTTTCAAATAACCTTTAATCATTTTGTTTATCCAAATTTAACTATTTCTCAATTTTGTCAGTGGTTGTAGAATCACTTAAATTTTCTTTAAAAAAAAAAGTTACTATATTTTTGATGACTTTCAATTTAAAGCTAACCAACACTTAAAACAAGGTCTAAGGGCCGAATTCAAAAATAATTAATAAGGGGAAGTTGACTTTAAAATAAAGTACAGGTATGTTCGTATTTAACTAATAATAACAAATTTCGGTTTCCGCATAGGTATAGGTTTTGCTTTCCAAATTTATAATCTGTTTATTAAACGATAATCTTAAAAACTGAATTTTAAGCGAGAAATACATATTAGTACAAACTCCGTATGGGGAATATTTTATCTCAATCTTTAAAATCTGCATATATTAAATAATACCAACATTAAGAAATTCCACCAATACATTTTTATTCGACCTTAGTTTATCAAAATCAATGTGTTCTTCTCATTCTCTGCCAATCACCATCTCTTGTTTTCAAAGTTTATAAACTAACATACAATTGTTATGTTAATATATTAACTTATTTTAAATTAATATTTTTATATTATTCATATACCTTTCAAGCATTTGTATACTTTACTTTACAGGATTACTTTGTCCGAACTTGGCTGATCGAGGCCTTCCTGATAATAAATTCTTCAGAAAGAACTGCCATAAATTCACTCGTCTGTTGATTGTGATCAAGTATATATATACTTATATATACATCTTCATAGAGAACTTTTGACAAAAATTCTTTTTTTTTTATAAAACCATGATTTATACCATGAGATGGGTATGTTGCACTTTTTTGTAAGTCGATCAAAAATAGATTTGTATTAATAACAAAAAGATAGTAAGTAATCAATATATTCAGAACATCTATAAGCATGTAAATCAATTGGTTTAAAACTCTTAAGCATTTATACCTCGTTAAGAAAATCTTGCTCATCCAACCAACCTACAAAATAAATTCTTCAATTAACTTACTCAAGGGCTTTTGAGAAAAAGTTCCAAAAATTTCTCTAAAGAAAGTCATTGAAATGTAGATCATGAAATAATAATGAAGGAAGCTCTCGAAAATCGCAAATCAATTCCAAACCGTTTACTTAGCAATTTTTTTCCATTATTAGTTACTATGAATATTGATTCAACCATCAAAAATAGTAAATATGATGTTTTGCAAACGTTTAGAGCCATTTCATTCATACTCCTTGATTTCCTTGATTTTTTTATTTCATTCATACATATACACATTCTAACTTACATACTTAAGAAATCGTCTGCCAACAACAGCATCAATAATCACACAAAAATGTTTATTTTTCAACAAAAACTCTGGCCAACAACTACAACTACGCAAACCGGCAACTCAACTACTTTCAACGCAAATAACTCAACTCAATTGCCTCTTCAATTGTTTCTCTCTATATATATATATATATATCTTCCTCTTTCTACATGTGTATCTCTCTATCTCTCTCTGTTACTTTAACTATTTAACAAACCAAAAAAAAACATTAAAAAATTCAAATATCAACATGGCGACCACAACAACAACGACGACAATTGCACGTGTCGAACTAACCTATACAACAAAAAACCTATCGTACATACTCATAATCGCTGTCCCCGAAAAAAAAATCACAAATACCAAACAACGATCTATGTATTAAACGAACTATCGATTAATACTTATACGAGGAACTGATAAATAATCTTCAAACTAAAAAAAAAACTTTCATTCTCTTCATCCATCGTTATCATGCTAACTCAACAAAATTTTCTAATAAAATTTTGTCACTAACGTGTCATTACAAAACACACAACAAAATAAAAATAAAAAAAACCCACCTGAGATAACGACGATAAAAAAAATTAACACTTATCATGAACTAAAAAAAAAACATAAACCTAAACGGCCTTCATAATAAAAAAAATACTAAAAATTCGTATTGCTATTATTTTTAAACGCATTACCCAACTACACTCCGTCTCTCTGTCGAACTCGCACACACAGATAAGAGTAATATTCCTTTATTGGTTACCTTGCATATTGCGCATGCAAAGACCCGGACAGGTTGGCTACGAATGTCCGCCGCCGCCCTCATCATCGAGTTCATCTAATTCCGGCGAGAAAAAGCAACAGATACAAAATGTTGAGCTCAAGGAGAGGTAAACAAGGGCACGCTCGCGGGGGCTCTAAAGGAAATCATTAGGGTTCTTTGAAATGTTTTCAAATGGTGTCTGAAAGTATGCTACGATATTTTTCCCCTGCATACTTTTAGACACCTTTTAAAAATGATTTCAAACCTCGCATTGATTTCTGTAGCACCCCTGTGTATGTATCTAGATTTTTAGAAGCCCTCACGCCTTCTTGGAGTTACTAAAATCCTTCCTAAACAAATGTTCTAATCCAACTCCCAACAGATCCTCCAAGTCTCTGCTGGCCAACGTCCTCGATATAGACGATGATTTCCGATGCAATCATCGGTGTGCCAGTGCGACTTTGCCTCACCAGCCAACTTATTACAGGACGATGTACAGGTGGGTACGATACCACAATCTAAGCAATCGGAATAAGGTATAATGGGTGCACAGAGAAACAAAATAATTAAGTATAGTAAGTGAGGCATACCGTAACTAGGTAACACGTAAAACTTTCTAATTATTATTGAGTAAGAACAGTCTATGGATTTATGTCTTAAAAGTAGTTTATCCATAGGCAAGGGGACGACGGCAGCGTGGGACCCGTGGGTCCGGCTGGCCCCGTGGTCGATGGGCGTCTGCACGAAGCCATTTCGCACACCTGTCTGACTTCATCTGCGGAATACGAACTGGCGCTGATCCTTAAGGAACTGCGTTGGATAACAGAGCAGGTGAGTTACATACTTATTTATAGGATATAATGCACTCGAATTTATTCGGTTAGTTAGAGGGAACTTTAAGGGTTCTTTGTAAAGATTTTCAAGTGTCTAAAAGTATGCAGTAAAAAACTGAATGTATAATAAACTTTACTTGTTGCATACTTTTAGACATCTTTATAAGTGATTTTAAAACTCTAGTGTGGCATCTTCCTAGAAAAAGAAGAGAAACCTTTATAATATCAACATTTTCATTACTCTTTCCATTTTCATTTAATTTCCCCAGCTAAAAAAAGAAGACGAGACAAGCGACATAACACGAGATTGGAAGTTTGCAGCCATGGTCGTCGATCGTTTGTGCCTTATTATTTTCACTTTATTTACTATTATCGCAACCCTTGCTGTACTGTTTTCAGCACCACATTTCATTGTAAGTCCTGGTTCTGAGAGCTTTTCCAATTTTCCGACAAGCGCAGTAACAATGTGACTTTCATTGCAGTTCCCGTAAGCGGAAATGCGGCGATGGGGAAATGAATGGAGCAAATAGTGACAGGCCACAGGAGTTTGTGGTTTATTGTGAAGTATATGAAACATGAAGCCAATCAAAAATATTAGGAACAAAGAACAAAATGAATTCAACAACCCGAACCTAAGCTTTTCAAACTGAAATACTTTGACAGTCAAAGAGTTTTGCTATTTAACATTTTTATATATTTTAAAGATGTGTCTGATGGTTATAAAATATTATAATGAATTGAGATAGTAACGTATGTACGTATGTGAATGCATTTTGTATAAAAATAAGAAAAGAAAGCAAAAAAAAAAAAAACCAAACCAAATAAAAAAAAGTCGGGATAATACAATAACTTTCTGGGCATAAATGTACGTTGCCGTGTACATTTTCATTTGCCCATTAGATACAAAGCAGAGGTTTCTAAATCCAAATCGCGAAGCGCTCGTAGATGCAATCCACCTCCCTCTATATTCAGTCGAGGAGCGCCAAAACATTTAACCGACTTGAGAATGACATTTAAGGATATACATATGTATACAGCTTCACACTATTGTTAAAAAAGGGAAAAAGAGCAAACAATTAGTATTTAAATGGTCTGTATGCAACATTCAAAAGGATTTTGCTGTTCTTTTTCATTTACTTGATTTATTATTTTACCTTTCGTTCTCTCTTCCCATGCTATTCAATTTTGAATAAAAAGAAGAACTTTATACAAATGTGTTGCTATGATATAAAACAAAGCCACAACAAATGCAAATTGAACGAATACAAAAAAGTGAATAGTGAAATTGTTCCGGATTAAGAAACTACACTTCAATACAAGAATGTCATTTAACTGAAATGATCGCACAATAAATTCATATATACAAACGAGCCGTCAAAATTGAACACACAGTTACACAACAGAGGTCACAGTTGTGATAAAACCAAATACTATTGAAAAGATAATACTTGCTAAATTTAACGAATTGCACTCTGCAAATAAGCAAAAACGAAACATGAAATTTCGTATACAGATAAACACTGAATGCATTTTAAGAAGATATGCGCAGTACACAGAAAATGGGAAAATATTTGCTAGCCATTAGAAAAGACAAAAAAAAACTATATAAATAATAGATGCCAATAACTATATCACACCCATTTTCGTCAAGTCTTTCCTGCTGATTCCTCAGCGGTTAAACGGTGCTTCAATATTAACGGGTGCTTCAATAATAGGCGCCAAAATAATTTTATCCGAGCATAGTGAATTGGCAAAATCAAGAAATCAAAAGGGTTTGTAGAAAGTTAGAGCATGAGTAAAGCTATATAAATGGTAGTGTAGCCAATTTGGAGTCCAATCAACTTCAGCCAATTCTAGAATCTTAAAATTCGCCTTCGTAAAATGGAAAAATGTATCGGCGACTGTAGCATATGTAGGCTCTGCAGATATTTGTATCGCTTATATGCCTGTTTCAGCCAGAGTTTTCCTCCAGTGATAAATTGCGGATTGATTTTCTGAATTAATTTTCACACTTCAAAAGGGTCTAAAAAAAAAAAGTGGGACTACTTTTTCGCTAGCAAACATGTTTTTCTATCTGAGTACTGGACTTTAAGGCGAACGAGCATAACTTATCTTTAAAAAAAGCTAACATAATTTGGAAAAAACATAAGCTAAAATTGTATGATAATGTTAAACACAAGTATAAAGTTAACTATTTTTAAATGGAAAAAAAAGAGTGTCAAAAGCAACGAAAGCCGAATATAAAGAGCGTTAAACAAAGATATTTCAAAAGAGTATAGTTTTCAGAGAGAAAGGATCGCAAATATTCATAAATACGAAAGAAAAATATATCACTACAGTCAAGCTTCAATAACTCAACCTTTCCTAGCTCGAAGTCTCTTTAAGTCGAAGTAGTTTTATTGGCAGCGTAAATTTTAGATACACACGTCAAATCAAGTCTACACATTAACCACCCCCAGTCTCCATAACTTGAATTTTTTTTGTGGCGGTTGGTGGTTTGTGTTATCGAAGGTCGACTGTATCTTTCAATTCCCAAAAAAAAAAAGTGCAAGCTAGAATACAAGTTAGATTTAACACATTTTTAAACTAAAATTAAAACAGCAAAAAGTTAACAGAAAATTCATGAGAACCGTAAAAATCTAGATTAAAAAAGTATGTAAGATCGAAACTGGAAACAATAAAATGTTTACATTTTAGCTAGTGCACATTGGACCGATTTGATAAATTTGATTTAAAACCAGGAACAAAGGTATACATTTTAAATTTTAGGTAAATAGCATACTCTAAACAAAGATAAGTTTATAATTTTATAATAGCAAGTGGAATCCTTCTAATTAACAAATTTCCACTGAGAAATAGTTGTGAGTGTTTTTTAAGTTTTACCCGGTTTTGTTTATATGTACATATTTTATTGCATATCTTGGCCGACCAGAGTGATTATGATTAAAAGTAATTTGATCCAGCATGGTTTTTTTTGCTTTTTTATTGTACGAATGAAACTATTATCCCTTGAGATTTGAATGGACGACCGTTATTTTGGTGGTTGCCACACTGTTTTTCTGGTGCGTGCCTTGGGTGCAAGCTGGGCAGCGACGTTGCCAGACTCATCGGGGGTTCGAGTTACTGCTGGCAAACTCTGGTAAGTGTTGCCAGACCTGGTATTGTTTCAAAATTAGATGGGCGCCAGATGGAACGGTTATTTAAATTAATTACTTTTAGTTTATTAATTTCCAGCCTGTCGAATTTTTAAATTATTGATTTGTTATATGATCTGTAATCTGAAGGCTGGAACATATTCTAATAAGTTAAATATTATTGAAGTTACTTTGGTTAAAATGAAAACATTATTGATTAAATGGTTAAATTGCCAGTGCAATTTCAAATGTTGTTTAGTGCAGAGCTGTCTTATATTGTGTTATGGCGATGTGTTATGCTGATCGCTGATAATTGGATATCAATGGCTACCGAACCTGTGGAGTGGGGTTCTCCAGCTCGGACTGTAACCCCGCCCCTTCACTTATTTTGCGTGACAATGTGGCGATATTAGCTTGTGATCGTTTCCCTGCCCCTCCTTCGTAAATTAATGCATTGGACCCTCAGCATCGGCCTCGGTATTATTCTTTCTGGACATGATCTCGAATGCAGGGAACCGGTTAATGCCAGCCGGGCCTGCCTGAACTCGGTCAATAAACTAACCGCAAATATGTTGATTCAAAAACTTAAAGACAGCACCAACAGCCCGGCCCCATCGGTATTTGGACGTCACAAACATGTTGCTGAAGTTTCGGATTGTGAATACAGCTATGGTCAAAGAAATATCACCAATCATCCTTATTAAAAACATTGCATTTGTGAAAATCTCTTCCAAATGGAATAAAATGTTTTTTAAACTAACCATTTTAACGTTGCAGAAGATATATTATATTTAATTTTCCTCAATTAAACTTAAAATAAATTATGCATCCTTTAATGCTATTCATCCGATAATTGCTGTATATGCATAAATGGCTGGCGAAACTGGAGTGCATCGGTTGCATTTGGAATACTGTGTTGATTGCTGTGTGAAAATATTATAATTGAAAAGGAATATCTTAAAGCAGGGATTGCCTTACATTTACATAGGAGCTTTGAACTTTTTTATAAATAAATGAATGTTTCTAATTATCAAGAAGTTATGGTGTTTTATTCTCAAATAACTTGAATAAATATTCTTGAATTTTTTTTCGGTTGAGAAATAGTTACAAGGTTAATATGCCATTCGAAACTGACCGATTATAGTTTAAAGTGCACTTGAAGGAACAATTTTTTGACAGGCGTGAAGTATTCCAATAAATATTTATATAGATTTGTTTGTAAAGCCACATAATTGTATTATTTCGCTCATTCGCGAAATAAAAATACATCCATTTTTTAAGGCATCAAATATGTTTTGTCAGTACTTAAATAAAATTTTTATAGCAAGCAAAATATTCAGTCATCGTCAGTGACGTAGAATTTTATGATAATCGAACAATTTTATAGCGCGTAAAAAGTGAGTGTCATTGTGAATGACGTAGAATTTTGATAACCGCTATTTAATTGTAAGATCTACTTATATATATTGTACTAATTGCACTGCCAAGATTACGCTACAAAAATCACTAGATATTGTTCGATTTTTTTAAGGGTCTCTGAAAAAATTATTTGATATTAATATTATGAATATGATATGTATATATTGACAATCATTTTTCCAAAGGAAACCTTTCTCATGGAGACATAATACCCAAAAATTGCCAGTAATTTTATACCTCAATTAATGAGCAAAGCTTTGTGTGATTCAATCGTCTCGTTGTCAAAATAATTTAACAGTAACGTTTCCCAAGAACAAAAACTGTTTGACTCTCGGTCCTAATTAATGAGTCACTTTTTTTATTATGTTACGTTAGGCCAAAGTTTTTCCCTACAACTTACCGCTGTAAATATTTAAAGTCTGAGAAATTCAGATTGCGACACTTTTTATATGGAGCGCAATTAATATTATCGCTTTGCCATTTTTGGGGAGAGTGTGTTAGTTGAAGAAGTCTAATCTGATTGCCAATATTTACCCAACAAATTTGAAAGGGTAGAACTGCAATTTTAGTAACAACCTGCTGCGAATGTGTTTATCAGTTGATAGTTTTTGGCAATCGTACTCGCGAACCTTCTAAAATTTTCGCCATTACGTTAAAGCATTGTTTTGTATAATATGTATTAAATATAAACTTGATATATATTTTTTTAATTTTAGAATTTTATTTTATTTTAATTTTTAATTTTATGGATATAAAAATCGATCAACTATATCCCATAGCTGCTCCTTTTTCGATTTTCTTAATAAATAAAAAATTTCAAAGTGGCATGAAATTAATTTCCCTTTTTCGTAATCTATGCATGCTAACTCTTCAACTGATTTATTTTTGTTGATAGGTGGTCTTTGTTATCAAATGCCGGGGAAATTAAACGATTTTAAGTTTAACATTTTGTGTGTTGTCGATGTTGTTTAAAAACAAACGCTATGCGACTAGTGAATTACCTACAGAACTAATTATAATTAGTTGGGAAATCATAAAATCGTTAAAACTTTCACCCAATCAGGTAGAATAACATTATGGGTTATACCCGAGATACAAACAAAACTACACATATATTCACAAATATACCCCCTCTTCTAGGGTAATAAAAACATCAAGGGAAATTAAAACAAATAACGACAAACACGCAAACGGCACTGAAGATACTGTGCTGAATATGAGGACCTGACCGGCCCATCGAAACGAGTATTTTTTGTATTTGTTAAAAAATCAAGAACCAGCAAAACCAAATCAACAATAACAGCAACAAAAAAGTCATCCAGTCATTGGCTTACAGCGAATCTGCCTTTCCTATGCCGGCGATGCGATGTCTCATCATCATGGGGCTGAATTTAATGATATTGTACTCAATTCAATACCCGATTTCCATGCGCACGTACTAACCAGAGGACATATGTATATTTTGTTCATATATGTAGGTATAGCTTTTGCATTATAATTTAGCCATAATTGCACAGAATCGCTTTCGATTTGTTTGCCTATTTATCTCCCCGGCGGGAGCATTGTAATTGCTTTGGCCAACAGAGGTGACCGGAAAGCTTCTAATGCGAATTGCGAGTGAAGTGCTGCCTGCCAAACCGCAACCACCTGTTGGAAAAAAAAAATTGGAAGAGCAAACTGTCGCTCCCACAATGTCATGGGGCCAATACACCGCGAAAAAGAGGGGAAACATTTATGGAACAAAGTACCATTTAAATTTAAATTTGGAAGAGAGCTTAACTTTTTAGAATCAGTTCTAACTCTTTATATTTAATTTTTAATTTTTATTATAAATGTTATACATAGTATTTAAGATTATTATTTTGTCAAGCTATTTGTAAACTAGGAATTCCATTACTGCCGATGCATTGTTTACAAATAGTTTAATTAAGACATATTCTGATTATTATTCTATTACTACAAAATATCAATTTAACTGCTGTCCTAGTTTGTCAATGTAGTTTGTTATTTTTGCCACCTTTTTTAAAGAATAGTGTCTTTGAAATACAAAAGAAACCACTTTTTACAGAATTTTATATTTTTCCCAGGAACATGTCTATGTGATTGTGATATGATACAAGGGCAGAGGACGTAGGTTGGCAGATCAAACGACGACTTACTAACCGTTTCCAAGGAGTTTTCATGTGGGGAGAACTAGGGGGAGTTAGGTGCAAAAGAGCAAGCCAGAGAGAGTGGGCTGCACAGTGGAACGATATTAGCAAACTGAAATAGAATTGTGAGTCAATTTGATTAATTCGCGGGCCATCTGTTAATTTATTGAAGATACAAAAAGGATGGACCAATGATGGATGGCTCAGTACCAATTGATTTATGGTCAAAAGCTTGCATTTTCTTTTAGCTGATAGGGAAGCGTTCAGGTAAGATTGTTTACATAATGACTTTATTGCAGTCGTAAAAGCAAAAGGACAGGAGGAATCCCCAAACATTTTCCAGGGAAAGGAAATGCTATAATTATTTTAATTTTACGAGGGTTTTAACGATCGTTAACTGTGGTTAGCCATAGAGATCCCTTTTGGTTTCGGTGCCGAATTTGTCCCGGAAAGTCAGGATCTAATAAACCCGCATACGAACCCAATTCGGTTACACAGTTAAAAATTTGCCATGAGCTTAAGTTATGTGATCATTAGGGTGATCCAAAAATGTAAACTAGTTCTCACCAATTTACATGGTATATTAAGGTCTGTAAAAAATGTAATTATTAAGTTTTTATAGTTACAAATTTTAAAACGAATTTTATCAAACTCTAAACTTTGGTATTTAACTTTAAATATTTTATATTAAGTGATTTTCACATTAATAATTTTGTAATTGTAGATTTTCCTCTGTGTATCGGTAGCTGTCTCCCAACCAATTAGAGGCTGCTGCCTACCTGGTCTGCGACCTTTGAACTTGCTGTGTGGATGGCAAATGGCAACAGTTGGTCCGGTCCACAGAGCGGCTCAATAAAAGATCACCCAATGCCGATTTATCTACACTTATAAAAACATTTAAGTGTCTAGTATCTATTAAATAGCCCTACTTCAAATAAATATTTATATGTATAGTTTTCGTTTGATGGGTGAATAAAATCATATGCTCTTATACACCGATCTCTCAACCGAAGTTTTAAGAAATCGAAAACAAATGCAGTTTCGTCATCCGCTTCGGTTATAATAATGATAAATAAAATAAATAATAAAAAATAATAACTACTTATATAGGAAGGTATATTTTTGGTGGAACTAAACATCGATAAATAAAAATTGACCCCAAGATGATAGTAAACGTTATTTAAATAATATAATCATGTTACTTTTGCATAGTTATATATAATGTGTACTCTAAGGCACATACATTTTAGTTTATTATACGTTAAATAAATAATTACCGAGTGTTCAACGTATTATACAAAATCTTAAAATAATTTGTAAATTTTCCCAGTGTAATGATCTCTCTGAGCGGATCCCCTGGCCTTTTCAGCAGTGCGAGCTTGACGCCGTCACGATGACGATGCTTTGAACACTCGCCACCAAATAGCAGCCCACTGTTGAGCCCGGCCTGTGACCGTGAGTGGGAGGGAGAGGGAGCTGGCCCAGAGAGAGACAGAGAGACAGAGAGAGAAAGAGAGAGAGCGGGACAGAGAGAGAGGGACGGCTGCTGCCCAGCAACTGCTAATTGGCATGGCTAAACGCTGCTGCATCGCATCCTCTGCTGCGACTCCTGCTGCACTTGCCGTGCATCGCCCATCCGTCCTGCCGCTGCCCACGCACCAAGAGAAGAGCTGACGGGCTTCGCACTCTTCTTCCCGCCAAGCCACACCGAGAAAAATATCTACTAAATATAGCCAGTATTTGCATTAATTTCAAACCATAGTAAATGTTACTTCATTTTCAATGTAATTAAAATCAAAAAGTTTTTGTATCTTTTTTTGGTATTACATTTTTTTTGTTGATTTTGCTTGCTTATTTGTTTAACAAAATATTTTACAGGATATTTATTATTACATCTGAAATAAATGAATTTTACAAAAAAAAAAAATATAATTAAATACACCCATATACCCTTTATATAAGAAATACATCCCCTGAAATTGAACCTTTTTTGTGAAAAAACACCTATGTTCCCTAGCCAATATCATAATATGTAATTTAAGAATTTCAAATTATCAAAGCCAAAATAAAATAGCACGAAAGTAAAGAATTGGTGTGGTTAAATTTAAATGTAGATAAAGGATTAATACTGTTTACAAAATTAAGTGCAGAACTATATTTAGTAAATGTTCCTATTCAAAATGATCAATTTATAGGTCTAAATAAGCAATACAATATGTTTCTGCTCAGCCAAAGTACCCATTGAACTTGGTAGCAACTTGGAGCAACTTCAATTACAATTTTTCCAGTGTATAGCCAACTCTCTCCGACCATCTCGCTCTCTCTGCCGCTTTGCTTTTGCTTTGCTAGCATGCAGTGAAATGCTATAAAGCAGACCGCAACAGTTTAACAGCAGCAAGTCGACTGCTGGCCGCGTAACAGTACACAGTGAACAGTGAACACACCCACGAGCGGACACGTAGAGGCCAAAACAGAAAAACAAAAACCGAGTCCAAGTTCCAACTTCCATTGAAACGAACTCCCACGAACGAAAAAGAGGCAAAAGAGTTTTGTTTGTTAACACCAATACAAATATTACATTTTGTTGGCCAGAAGAGAACAGCTGAGCCACACGTTCTTCGGCACTTGCTGATATTTACCCGCCCTGAGTGTATTTGAACGTTCCTTTTTTTGTTCTTGTGTATTTTTGAATTTTTGAATTCCCTGTGCTGCCCATTCTCCACAAGGAAAAGTGTTAAAATTAGCAGATCTTCAATTTATCTGCAAGATATTAATAACTCTCTGCAAACCCGCAGGCGAACCATCAGGAAGTCCCCTTGTAAGTTTCGATCAACAAGTGAAGAAAGTGTCAAGTGTCAATGAAATTCTTTGGGATTCCCAGATACATTTTAAATAAAAGAAACCACAATGATCACTTACAATTTCAGCGTACTATCTGTGATAACAATTTGCAACATCTATAATTGTGTCTATAAAATTTCATACATGATATATGCTATTTGTTCACAAAAAAGTAACACTGTTTGTAGTTTGAAATTTAAAATTTGCAAAAATAAACATAAAAGTCAGTTAGAATGACAGTTTCGTTAACTTCGCGCCGAGTTTTAACAACTACTCAACGGATTTTTTTGTATTTCGATGGCATATATTTTTTTATGTGCACATCCTATAATCCTATAACCTCCATCCCAGCAGCCGTGTGATCTGAACCCGATACCAAATTGAGTTTTGCCAAAGGTTTCAGCATTTTTCATGTCGGTTTATTTTTACCTAACCATCAACGGGGGAGCAGAAAATGTTTTCCAAATTGAATTATACACTTTTATGTGCTCTGGTTTTATTTTCTTTGCCTCGTTCCAGCATTTCCAGGCCTCGGGTGCTGTCCTGAATCTGGAAATCCGGCTGCGAGTCCGGATTTTCTGGCAGGAATGCATTTAAAGTTTTGCCATTAAGGCGGCTCAGCCTAAGCAGCTTAAAGTTTAAAAGTGATTAACTGCTACCAAATATTCCACTTTTGATAAGCCTTTGTTGAAATTTGTGAATTATTATCAAATATCGATGAGAGGCTTTTAAATGATTTAAAGCTCTTGTTTCAATAATAAATTACATCAAATATACACTGATTAACTAGTACTTTATTTTAATAAATAGTTTTTAAATTTTACTATAACAAAAACAGAAGCCTTCGGAATTTTTTTTAAACCTTAAGGTGTTCTTCAACATTGATCCATTAATATTATATTTGAAAATGTTCCTGTAAAAAATGACAAAATGTTAGCAAACTCTACATTTAAAAATCTCTGAAACCGTAATTCGGTCTGCTAAAGGTGCGAGTTTATACATATAGTTTAATTCCCACTTCATTTTACATCCCACTGGCAAGACTTATTTGCTTCAGCATGATTCAAATCAGCAGGATTTCTATTTCGCAGCAACGCAGCAGATGGTCTTAGGAGAATTAATTAAACCTCCACTTTTTTAGTCAAAGCCTAGTTCATAATTTCCAATTATTTTATTAAAAGAGAGTCAGTTGCTGGCATTCAAAGGCAGCAGCAGCTTCTTGTCGTCGTTTGATGAGCGCTGCCTGTTGCCAAGGATACCAGGCCCAAGGTTTTGCAGAGGTGTTTCCAATGCATTCCTGTCAGCACACAAAGCAGGCGAACTGCTGGCTGACTTTTCCTAATTAACTGGCCCCGAGATAACCTGTTGCATATTTGCGAGGGGCAAACAAAGGAATCACCTGTGTGCCAGGCCCACAATGCCATTTTGGCACCCAGATGATACGGGGGTTGGGGTTTGGCTTAGGGGGAGGGAGCCCTGAGAATGCATTCAGCTGGAAAATTGATGGTAGATCTCGCATTCAGTTTGATTCTCAATTGAATCAACAGTTATAAGCCGCTTAAGTGCTTTCGCGATGATAATAATATAATGGTATAATGGTATAATGTTATCCCTCCCCCCCTCCCTGCGGGGATTATGCAATCGAAAAAGACTTGGTGCAAAGGTCTAACATGAGAATCTCGAGAGCCACTCGTAGATAGTTGCACTAATTCATTGAAAAATTCAATTATTTTCTTGTTCCTTAGCTTTGTTTTAATACCTTCACTGAGAAAATAGTTGTCTTAGGAAATGACTGCAAATATTTAGTACAGTATACCTATAGTAAATAGTAAATAAGTTAAATAAACGCGCTTGACAACCATTCTAGACAATAAAAAACATTTTTTTAGAAATGGTAATAGAAAAATATATATTAATTTAAAGAGAAAAATGTTACAAAAATTTTAAACTAAGCAGTAAATATTATTATAGTAAGAATATGGAGGGAATATTTGGTCGCTGTAGCTTTGGAAGTTTAATCATAAGGAGAGTTTAATGTGAAATGTAGATAAAAAATATATATAGACATACAAATAAATTTTACTTTTTCCCAAAATGACTTGTTCTTACAACTATAGTTTCAAGGGTCTATCTTAGGATTATTTATACCTAGTGTTATTACTTTTTCCCAGTGAATCTCTTTTGAGATCGTGTGTCAGACACTTGTCTGGTTTGACAGCACACCCAAGTGGAATTAGCATTTAGGGATTGAAACTGGAACCATTGGCCAGTTTGCCCGAGGGCATTTCTGGGATTGGTTTTGGGTTTCACTCGTAGTACCCACTGACTGCAGTTCCCAGCACCACTTCACTTCTCTTGGGCCTCCTCTTCAGTTCACGGAAGGCACCACTTGGTGGGCGTCGGGTTGAAGTGTACGTGAGTTTATTCGGCTCAACAAGAAAAAAAAAATCAAAGACTCGACCAAAACAAAAAAAAAACAAAAAAAAGAATTTAAACAAAATAAAATAAAAGAAGTGCCTAGGAATTGCCTGAAATGTGCATTAAACGCTTTGCATAGGAAAGCGACATGGACATGGGGGGATTGCTGGGCCGGAGATTGACATTCCCATTCCAAGTCCCAGTTCCATACCCATTCCCAATGCCCATTTTCACATTTCGAATCACACAAAACACACATGTGAGAATGTGCCGTGTGTTGGGATTATTTTGTGGCCGGGCGAGGGCCGAAGGCAATAACAATCATTCGAAATGCGCCTTAAAATAGCAAGCCCCCGAACACGTTGCTCATAATCTCGGATGCAATTGAGTGCTGCCAGCCAGCCACATGAATGATAACTTTGTCCAGGCCCACTGGAGTATTAATAGCCATTTTTAGACTCTATTGAAACCAAGCATGACGCTGTTTTGCTGTTCTGCTGCCGCCGCTGCTGCTGCTGCTGCTGCCATACCAACCAGACCCAAAAGAACAAAGCCCAAAAAAAAAAACGCCTAAGCCGCAGTCAAACTTCAGTTCATGGAACATTTTCCCAGGGAAGGATTAATGTTAAAAATGCTATATTAAATTCCAAACGTACCTATAGTTCTTGCCTAATAATACATCCTAAGCAAACTGCAAAGTTACTCTGTTTTAACAAAAATGTTATCTTATTTTCTAAGCGTACATAAATATAATTAATATATTTATTCAAATAAGCAAAGGTATCTACCAATTATTCCATGCACGACGAACGGTTTGCGTTAGCCAAGTCCAACTGTATTTCATGGTGCACCAATGCCCAGAGATTTTTTCCCACTCTGGTTTGGTTTTATGCGTTTTGCAGTTTATTTACACCAGCTCCACAAGAGTATCAGGCGCCATTTCTGGGATCGGAAACGGGGGCAGGGCACGAAATACCCAGGAACCCGGGGATTGTGGTTTACGATTCGACGCGTATATAGTACACAAATGAACCCTAATTGGACACCTTGAATGCAGTAAAATATGCAAACACATTTGTCGAAGACTTTCCTTCACAACCGTTGATCTCTGTGTCAAAGCCGGTTTCACCAATATGCACATACAAATCATTTCCTCTGAACTGCTATTTTTTCTGCGTCATTTTACTCGGAAACGCAAAGTACTCCCCTAAACACGATTATCTGTGATTATTGACAAATGTTTCCAATCGTTTTAAATGGGGAAACCTTTTAATACAAAGTCATTAAGTTCAAAGCAAGGGAATTATAAAAAAAAATAATTGCACTTCATACATTTTCTAGACACTGAACTTAAAAGCATCGTGAATTTATTTATTTAGGCCTCTATCTTGTACTAAATCATTTAATAATGATCCTCAACAAGATCAAAGCAGAATCTGTTCTCATCGTAATCTTTTGAAAGAGGTAAGCTCTTCGCGCAATTATCTTAGTGATAGATGACATCTACATATTCTCAATATGTGGGTGGTGATTATAACATTATTTATGTACGCCTCGAGTGAAGAAGAATTGTATTTCTAAAAGCCTCTGTTCACAAGTACAGCGATGGGTGTTTATTGTTTTCCCCAGAAGAAACCTAAGTTCAACGAGATTATATATATAGGTTCACCTATTTGATCAGCTGAAAGTTTGGCGCTCTCCTACTTTTCTCATTAGCAGCGAATCAATTACGCTCATATCTCTGGGCTTTAATCAATTCTCATTGACACAATTTAATTGAAGCGTTCGGTTGGGAAATAAAACGATCTGAGCGACAATTCGTTGACGCCTCTCGCAGACCTATGCACTTGCAAGAGTCTACACATACTATATATGAATGGAATACTCATATGTTGTATATACAATTCGATTCCGTTTATTACACACAAAGCAAACCGATTAATCTCAATTAGGGGCCAATTGGCCGAGCGAAAATGCTGGAGAAAACTTCCGTTGCGTGTGGAAGCACTTGAAGAAAATTGCAATTGGCTTAAAATTTCAAAACTAAAGGGATTCGAAAAAAACATTTAGAATTTTCTAACTTGAAACAAAATTTCTAGAGGTTTGAAAACCTTTTAAAAGTGCCTCAAAGTATGTTGTAACTATTTTCTTTGTTTTCCGATGTTTTCACTGAACTTTTCTTTTTCTTTTGGTATTTTTTTTTAAATATATCTTATAGCATTCCTTTTTTTGAGTGTATCAATGGGAAGCTTGTTCGATACTTGTTCGCCCATTAGCTGCACCTGTTCTACACGCTTGCTCCCCTGTACTTTTTTCTGTCTGTGTGCCTGAGTGGGCATGTCGTGAACTTGAGAAGGTACAAGTGTTTTCCACATTTGTCTTCTGGCTCCGCTTGGTCCCGACCGGAGATAACCGAACCGGCGATCGAACCTAATCAATAGTGCCGCCCTCGAGGGCCCTATCTATCCATCTATCTATCTGACCGAGTGAGTCATCAGACCCAACCAATGGCAATTGGTCTGCGATAAGGCTTGGAAGGCGGCAAACCCGTGAATTGGGGCAGGAAAACAAACGGAATTACAGTAAATCACATTCGATCAGAGGTCAGAGATTCTAACTTGTGACAAAGGTTATACCAAGTTTTTCAAGAACTAATTTTGGCTAACCAAAAATATTTTTATAATACAAAAGTTGGTAATGGTAAACGCTACAGTCAATGCTTATGCGATATGCTTAAAGCAACTCTGCTTTATTCACAAACACACCTAGCCTATAGCGCCACCTATCTTCTTCTTCTATAGCGCCAACTAGCCTACAGCGCCCCTAACGGCTTGGTGGCGTATCAGTGAAACCCCCTCATTTGCTGCATGTGGGGTGCAATCTCGATTGAATGGCAAAATATTGATTATTTTTTGGCTATAACTTTTCAATGACTGGTCATATTTCAATCATTTTTGGCATGTAGATAGGTATACGCTTTCGTTACTCTACGAGTAACGGGTATAAAAATAGATATTTCAAGAGCAGTGTAGACAGATTTCCCAAAAATGGCACGTGTTCTTCCCAATGCCTTATCATCGCACCCGTGGGTATCCGCATTGATTCTTATCTGAACAATGCGAAAAGTATTTGCCAATCCTTGGGCATTCGGCGGTATACTGTATCGGTTGTTCTGTTCTGGAAGCCTTTGTTTGGTCGGTCAACACTCGGTATTCCATTTGTTCTGGCCCTTGCCTTATCGTACACAAAGATAAAGCCATTCGGCGACAATAAGCCCAAGGAATCCCTTTGTTTGTGGACTTCTTCATTGGCGGCCTCGTTTAAATGCAAATTTACAGGTACAAGTCAGTTACAAAAATAGGGTCTAACCGGTATATTTTATTATGGTGGAAAATCTTGTTTCTAAGTTAAGCATGATACGGAAAGTTCGCTGAATTTAATAATAATGTGAAATTCCCAATTGTCCTCTCCCCCCGCTAACTAAGTAGTAAACAACTTTATCTCAGCTCTCTCCCTCGCGCAAAGCATGAGTGTTTGTTTTCCTACACAAAATTGTTGTCCATGCAGCATGACTACACAAAATTCAATATAATTCATAAGAAAACATCGGCGACAAATTGCGGAAACCGAGCGCTCAGCTGAGCACCACTGTTCCGTTCTCATCCAATGCCCCATGGTTCCCGAAACCACAAAACCGGAATGCGGTGGATCGGTGGATAGCCCGATCGACCGATCGCTCCGACTGCTCGATATTCCGACTCTGAGCGAAAGTTTTGCCTTAAAATATACTCTCACGATAGTTGGGGGGCAATATTGAATTTGGAACTATCATGCAATGAGTTTGCATGTCGTACATTTAGTGAGCATTTATTCCTAATCACCGTGCACCATTTCCTATATGATATCTAATTGAAAGTTTGTTTTACAAACCAACACACGATTTATTTGCTTAGTTAATCAATGAATTGCATCGGTTACTTTTTTATAGGTCGATGGATATGTTTAAAGTTTGTAAAATATGCAGAAATTCGAAAACTCCTTTTCTGTAATATCCAGAAAATATCGCCAAAAAGAGTTTGCTCTGTTTTCTAATCTTTTTATTTGAATAATATATACATATTGCTTTCTGATTATGATAATTACAATTTATTCGTATCACAGTTTAGGTACATAGGTACTTGTATAGACATTTATGGGCTTATTAAATTGAAGGTTTGTATATTTTATTATATTAATCTTCTCTGACTTCCCGACTTCTAAAAGCGAATACTTCGCTTCGTTTTTATCTAAAATGGCCAGACTCTCTTCCAGTTTTTTTTCAGTTGATCGATGGCTTGGAGTTGTGAGTCTGCTAAGTGCCATCGTCAGGGGATTTTCTTGTTTTCTTCCTCGTAACCCTTCCCTGGATCCCAGACTTAGTTTCAGACTGGCTGCGTCAGCGGGCGGGCGTCAATTTATGGCACGCTTCGATGAAGTTCAATGGCAAACACAGAGTATGATGACGATGAAAATGATGATGATATCGGGGGAACTTCGGGGGACTGGTGTCTGAATGAAGACATATCCCCAGTCGGCTGCACCGCTCGTCCTCGCATTATCGATGCATAAATAATCGAGATGCCATACGATCCACGTTCCGCCAATCTATGGCTATGCTTTTATTTTTACAACTTGTCTTTTGATTATCGAACGATGACAACGATGATGGTCCGGTCTGGTGGCTTTTACACGCAGCTCCATTCTTTTCCACAAAAGTACACCCGCTAAGTGATTTCCCTTCGAGATCACCAAATTGCATCCAGAATCTCCTAGAGAAGCGTGCTTTGCATGCATAACACACTGTTTATATGGTGTGTCGCACCCATTATGGCAAATCGAAAATAGAAATTACGATGGCAATATCTATGATAGACTTCGCCCCTTTCATAAATGCCTACGACTGTCATATAATGACTCCAACAATTCAGCTATCTGTTGCGATCCCAATTAGCAATTAGAGCATTATCTTCACCCCTGCTGTCGCGAACCTCTCCAAAGAGTTGTTAAAGGTGTGCCATCGATATGTGTACTGCAGACAAGGGGAAAATATGTGATAATGCCGATGGAGTTTCATAATAACAGCTTTTTTCTATACCTTGTAATTTGGAAAATCGCCGGATATGTTTGTCTCAAGTGGTGCTCATTTGTTAGATTCGAGATTGCCTAGTAATCAGTGGTGGGGTTGGGTGTTTAACGCCTTTTTAGAATTTCCGAAGTTAACATCTGAAGTTTACCCACTTCTGAGTATTCCATTTATTTAACACTTCACACTTCAAAGTAGTGGATAGCATGGGAAAATCCGAAATCGAATTTAAAGTTTTTCACTGCTATGGTTCTAATATTAAAACAAATAAAATTTTTTTTACAAAAGTGGTACATATATCATGAAAAATAAAGTCGAAACAAGCTAAAGCTTGTATTACAATTTCACGCTTTAAGAGTACTTGTATATTCTGCCTAGAAGGTCGCTATTTTTTTCTGCGTTAAAAAATCAACAAATTTGCATAGAAAAATGTCACACTTGCATATCATATACTTAGTAATACATAAATATATAGCTCTCCAATTAACAGTTTTGTTTTTGGTTACTGCTTTTATTCTTATTACGAATTTTAATAAATTCCACTTCACTAACAAATAAGAAAAAAATATTAAATAACATCAGAAGGCTCAGAAAATATAATACAACATAAAAATAAAACAACGACAAAACTCCACCCCATCGGATTCGTAAGGCGTCATTAATCAACGTCTTTGCACTTTCAGGATCAAATCGCAGCACAATGGAGAAATCCAGCTTAACGGAGAAGAATCGCACCCATGTGTACAATGACACAACGAAGCCAAAGAAGCCCAAGCGTCGAGACAAGAGCGATCTTGGTCCGGATTTTGTGGCGCCCGACGGTGGATGGGGATGGGTGGTCTGCCTCGCAGCAGGCCTAAATAACGTAAGTGATATACATAGTGCATAAATATGCATATGGTGGAATGGATTACAGTAGCACTCCCATTTCGTTGCAGTTCTTCCTTTTCCCGGCTCTGCAGCAATATGGCCTGATCTACAGGGTGCGGATGCATTCCCTGGGATTCGATGCCAAGCAAACAACGACCATTGTGAATGTGGTGATGGCCATCTCCTCGCTAGTGGGTGAGTTCCACATGGTTTCCATGTTAGCGATTACATTTAACTATTGATAAACCTGTTCTCCTCATTAGGCATTGTCAACGGAGCCATGTTTCGGCGGTTCACATTCCGTCAGGTGGCCTTGACCGGCACCACCTTGGCCTTCGTGGGCATCTTCATGTCGGCCTTTTGCACCACCTTCTGGCAGTATATCTTTTGCCTGTCAGCGGTTTATGGCATCGGTTTGGGCCTGGCCATGGCAGCCACCTCACTGGCGGTCAACACGTACTTCAAGCAGAAGCGGCGCCGAGCCACGGGTTTTTCGTGGACAATCACGGGTCTTGGTCCCATATTCTTTCCCCAGGTGTCAACCTTTCTGCTGGACTACTATGGAGCTCAGGGTAGCATTCTGATCTACGCCGGCATTGGCCTGAACGCCGTCCTCTGCGCCCTGACCCTGCAGCCAGTACTGTGGCATGTGAAGAAGCCGGAGAAACCAGTGGTTGTCGCAGTCGATGGAGTTTTCGATACGGAGAAATTGCAGCCAGAGTTGCTGGAGGCCAATGGCAATCTATTGGCACCCAGCAATGACCCTTGGAAGGACTACGAATGCAAGTACTGTCAGTATCAGAAGCGTGCCAAGCGCGGCATCTTCTCGTCGCAGTACCTCTTCAACGTTGATGATCCCGAGAGACCTGGCTATGAGATCACCGAACCGGGAACTCCGATGTTGGCTCGTGCCAACGATGGTTGGTTTGGCTCGAAGATCTCCCTGACCTCGGAGAATACGGGAGCAGCTCGCTATCGCACTCGACAGGCCCTGATGCGTCAGGTTTCCTCGAGGAGTCGTGAAAATCTCGATAGAATGGAACAGAATAAAGATGATCAGGGTGCGGAGAATCTGTCGGCTGCTCCCTTGTACAAGCCGAATTACTTTAATCGCGAACGCGAGGACATGGATCGTTATGCCAGCAAGACGAGCGTCTATTCCCGTCCTGGTCAGGAGGAACTATTGCGCTGCACCTGCGCCGAGGACAAGGCTCTGCTGCAGAAGACCGCCGAATCGCTTCGGGTGGACCTGTTGAATCATCTGGCCGACGATATTGCCGAGGAGGAGGCCAAGAAACGCATGACCTTCTTCCAGAAGGTGAGCAAGTTCTTCGATCTGGACCTCTTGCGGGACTTTACATTTGTCAATTTGGCCATTGGCATGAGCATCATGATGTTTGGCGAAATGAACTTCTCGGTGCTGACTCCATTCATTCTGAACAGCTTCGGGTATTCGGATAAACAGATCTCATTGGTCATGTCTCTGCTGGCCTGCATGGATATCACGGTTAGGTTCCTCGCTCCGCTCGCTCTGGAGAAAGTGAAGCTAGACAACCGGGTGCTGTTCGCCTTCGGCATTCTCTGCATCGCCGTGGGCCGCGTGGTGGTGGCCTTCACCAGCTCGTACGAGGTCATGATTGGCGTCTTTCTGCTGATCGGTTTCGGCAAGGGTTTCCGCACCATCTTCTCACCGCTCATCATCCCCAGCTATGTGCCGCTGAATCGTTTGCCAGCTGCTTCCGGCCTGCAGCTCATCTTCAACACGATGTTCTCCTTCGCCATGGGCCCCATTTTGGGTAAGATATCCAGATTTATTTATTTTAATATTGCTATGAGCTTAGTTGTAATTAGAGCGCTTGCAACAAAGCCTTCGGCTCGTCTGAAAAGATGTCCAGACAGATAGCTAAAATGCAAACAATGTAACCCTTATTATTTTCCATTGCAGGCATTCTGACGGAGGCCTTTGGCTATGCTGCCACTATCCATACCATCAACGCACTCACCTGTTTGGCTCTGCTCCTTTGGCTAACCGAGTCCGTGGTGCGACGCATTTTGGATAAACCGTCCAAAGGTTTGGGTCAATAGAAGCAGCATTCTTACTAATCCGAATTAGATATGCGGCGAGAGATGTATATATATATCCTCGTTGGAACTGAACTACTTGCATATTTATGGCCAACTCCCAGTTTGCGAGATCATAGCTCAATTGGAGCTGTAGGCATGTAAACCTAGTCTATACTTCCCGACTTCGACTTGTGTGTGTGTGTGCGCATAGTATTACTTGAGCAAGCGGCGCCCGCGTTGCCCGTACTTAAAGATACCTAAGAAACTTATCTCTTAACTAGCTCTTAGTCACCCATCGCTATTACCTTAATTTACGATCTATTTTTTTTTTAGCTTTTGATACTCTTCCTAGACTTATTAAATGTACTTAGTGATATCTTATAAGTGTAATATTGTTCCGCAGTTGATAAATATATATATGTATATTAGTTAAGATGTTCGTGTTCGCGGCAAGAGTAAATACATTTATTGTAAGGTGATTAAATTCAAATGCATTGTGGTTAAAAGAAATGGCTTAAAAATAGTTTAAGCCTGATGTTGGATCAGCTTATAAATGTATAGTCTTCCGTACTTCGGATTTGGGATAAATGTCCCGCGACTTTTCTGACCCACAACTATATTTTTAACATGTATAAGTTCTGTCAAGTTTAGTTTCCTTAATTATTACTTAAGAAAGCATTCAAGTGCTTGTTCAACAATAATCAACAAACTATTAATTAAGGTATATCGTCGGAGCAAATAAATAGAACTCCAGTTTCTGATTAAAGTATCTTGTTGACATACCATATCTCAATTCTTACTATATTTATGTGACATCTATTTGCAAAATAATACTATTTGCGTTTGATTAATTTGCTGTTTATTAAATGCATATGTAGATATGTTCTTTTTAAAATAAAAAGAAACTTTCCTTTTTTTATTTATAACATTTAAAAGCTTATTATTTTATTTATACAAATGTATGACCTACTTCTTTGCAAATAATCAAATATTTATAGCGCAAACATTTGCCTATCGAAACAATTTTTTTTGCCCATAATGGGAAATTATAAACCAATAAATAAATAAATGGTTGTTGTAATTACAGAAACAATAACATTGTTTGATTTTATTTGTTAGCCACTTAGCTTATTCAAAAGCTAACTGCGCAATAAAAGCTGTCTGGTTTAGGGAGAACGCCCCTAAAAATAGGCTTTGAATTTTAAATGTTTGGGGGCTTGTCCATATTATTTATTTACAAATTTATTATATTTTAAGTCAGCACAATATACAATATGCACCTTTTTATGCACCTTCAATTTATTAATTTCTCTCTTTCAGGGTTCCAAGAAAATTGGTATGCGAAAAGGGTCAGCTATTAGACCACTTTTAAATTGACCAGATGTTTTAATTAATTTAATTTAAAGTTCTCAGATCCTCTCTAAGTTGTTGTTTTGCAACTAACTAGTCAGTTTTTAACTTAAATTCATAACCATATACATAAATGTGAATTATTGTTGGTACCTTCTAATTTTCTTCCCAGCACCGTGTTTTATAACATCTCCGACATCCGCCAACCCAGCCGACTTCAACACTCGAATAGGAGGCTTATCTTTGACGGTGGGGGCAGGTCTTTTATGGCTCGTTCTCAAATACTTATATTCCCGATTATATGGCCGTGTCATGATCCTCGTCACTTGGACGAGAATTAAACTGCTGTTGCCGTTGTTTTATTTGTAGCTCGACACACCCACAATGATCTTTGTACCCGAGTGGCAAAAATCGAAAATGAAAAATGCCAAATTCCCAACAAAATGTGTGCGACTCTTATCAGCGAACTGTAAATGTCGCGAAATAATTGCCGGACCTAAATTCGAATTCTGACCACTCCATATGGCAGGGAGTAAAGGTTTCTAGACCAGATCAGTATCCAAGTTCTTAACTAAAAACATATCACATCAAAGTGGGGAGTAATTTATATATAGAAAAAAAATACCAGCGACAGGTTAGGTTATCCACAAGATCATCAGAAAAAAAACGAATTCAATATTATTTTTAGCACTTGGAGCTGATAATCTGGCAAATGACAAAACAGAAAACCCGAGATTCCGAAATAAAATCGTCCGCCTCAGAGCAGAACCTTTCACTTGCGCCTAATCCTCGATCTGGTCATGCGTCACGGGTTCCGACGGCCTTGGAGTGTGATGCAAACTGGTGTTACATAGGACTTGGCCAGAGACGCGTTCCCGTTCCAGTTTCAGTGACAAGCTGTCAACATCAGGCTCAAACCAAGGGCTTAACACGCCCATCACTTGCCGGCCAACTATGCGCATTTCCTGTAGGTAACGTCTGCTGGGAGACATAAGAGGCACAGTGGGATGATTTCTATTATGCAAACAATTTGAGTAGCACCTTAAAGCTACACACTTAGTTTGAACATTTGAATTCAATTAACTGAATTTCCTAAACAAAAAGTTTTTAATCGATTTCACCTTTACATTACAGTAATTTTAATGTTTACCATAAAATAAAAAAATTAAAAGCTCTCAAAAGAAATCTGAAGCACCTGTTAAAGAGTCATTTAGATTTGACCCTGAACCCGCATTTACATACTACTCTGTAAAATAGTTTCATTATTATACGTCCGATGATATGTATAATGCACATTGTACATATATAATTCATTAAGAGAGGTTATGTGATAGAAGTAAGGTTGACAATGCTCCATTAAAACATTCAAATATTTACGTAGTTGAATCACTAACGAAGTTTAAACAAAAATGACATGCTCGGCTACTTATGGACCTTTTTTTTAGCGTTTGTTTTGGAATAAAATTTCGTTTCACGGTGGCGGTCGATGGCAAAATCAAATTCTAATCGCCGCCGCTATCATAATGTATTTATGAGTTGTGTTATTTGTTCTTTTTTTTAGCGCGCAGCGTACGTAAACGTAGTGCGCTCAGTATGGAGATATAATATGTGTGTACTGATGTCCGTGGACACACATGAACATATGTGCATACTTATATTTGCCCCTGATAATCGGGCCTGCGACGACAAAACTAATTACAACAACATCAAAAGCAAATACAGTGGTAACAAAAAAATAATTCCCTTATCAAAACAGCAATAGAACGAAATAACAACAAAAACTACAAATGCAAACAACAACCAAATATGAAAAGGCAGCGCAAGAAGAAGAAAGAGCAGGAGCAACGGTAAAGCTAAAGCTAAAGACCAAAATAACACACACACTGCGACAAAATACACAAAGTGAGCAGGTGAGTATCTGTGTGCATTCTGTTTGGGTGTTTAATTCTATAATTCACAAAATTGTTCAGTTCAGTTCGCGCTGGTGAACGTAACGGAAAAGTCGTCGCCTGTTGAATATAGTACTACATATATATAAATTCTATTTACTTGACTCGCCTCGTTTCGTTTTTATTTCTTGTTTTTTTTTTGTTTGTTTTTGTTTTGTATCAACTTTACTACAGCATAACAACCAAAACAACAACCAAAGCCGCCGAGCAACAAACAACAACAAACAGAGAAGGAGGGAAAATCATTTACAAAAATAAAACGTACGGCCCAAATACACAAATATATATATAAAATAGATGTGTGTGCGTTAACATTTGTATTTTAGTTTAGTAGCAATTAGCACTAGTGCAACTAAATAATACTTTTTTCTCGAAGCGCGCGCTTTCCGCGGAGACACGTGCACCATCAAAAATTTATAGACCGTATGTTATCATCAAAATAAATATCCTATACCCGGAAAACATCGTTAAATAATTGTTGTGAAATTCGTATAACCTATAGACATCACTCGTATCATTATTACCGGTAAAAATTATAGCAGAGGAATTTGATAAGCAAGTTACCGTAACTTTTCTAATCAAAGTCTGTAAATTAAACTATTTTATGATAAATATAAATCAGAAAAATATTTTAGTCTCATTTTCATTGCAACACCAACAAAACGATATTTAGAAGAAGTGTTTTAAAAAGTTCTCAGCTTTTGATTTCACCTTTATTGTTAAACATATATGCAACACACTTTCGTCAATTTGGAAACTGAGAAATTAAAAATTTAATATGTTTTATATTCCAAAAATAGTCTGCTCCATTGGGAAATTGCGACTTATTAAATTTTTCGGTATTCGCAACCACATTTCTAGTGTTATGTCTAATTTCGATATCAGTGCATACGTGACGTTCTCTTGCCCATCAATCATACATCAATCAAAGTCGCCTTTCCTCTCAAATGGAGCGTTTAAGGTTTATAGAACCACAAAACCCCGTTCCAAACGGTGCACAGTGGCTCCCAAAAAGCAGACTACCGACTGTAAAAGTTTTTATGACAACCGCGAGGGAGGAATATCATCAGCATCTTTGTTAGGCCAATGCAAATATTCTTTTATGGTGTGTGAATTGTATATGTTTGGTGCGACGGAGGGGAACTGGTCGTATAATGCGGAAAGCTCTAATTATACAAATGTTTGTTTTTAGCTTTAGACGACTTTAGATCGTCTTAAACGTCTAATAACGACAACGAGACGTCGCGTGCTAATCAAACACTTGAGGCCATTAATATACATACGCACAACCATTTATTTCGCTTCTTCAATGGCCTTTCTTTCCTAAAACTCTAATCTTGGAATTTTTAATTGCGCGAAATGCCCGTGTACTAAATAGATCTTGGAGTGTTTATAACCGGGACAATTATTATCAGGCTTCCATGGAGAACTAATCAAACGGAATATCAGGAAACGACAATTCATCATCGGCCAAAGTTCACGGTCTATAAATAATTAAACTTTATTATATGACGTAAAAACACAACAACCTTTAATTTTATTATCAATTGATTGCACTTTTTATGTAAACAGAAGCGGCTGTTCATCTAGTAGTTGAGTTTTGTCAATATCTGTTACATCTTTGTTGTGTTAAAGTTCGCAGTCTTTATATAATGAATAATAGTTTGTTTTAATTTAATTCCTTTTTTTTTAAGATTTTAATGCTATTTTATAAAATAGCATTTTATTAGTAATCTATTAATTTGTGTCTAGTTAAAATAAAAAATCGCTAACAAGATTACTTATTTATATCTTCCACAAAATCCAGTTCTTAATTATATTAATCAAATTATCAAATTATTAGTTTTGTGTGATTATCATATCCAAGTAATGGAATTTATTAGATCATTTTGAAAATACTTTATAAATGTGATATTAGGAAACTCTACCTTATATCACGTGCATATCGACTTGTTCTTATTGCCAATTTCTGCCATGTGTTCGGTGATCGATGGGTGGTTCGATCATTGAATGGCATTGAAAAATTCCACAGTTGTTGGCCATTACCGTATCCAGGCGTATTTCGATAACGAAAGAGCTGATTCACATGGACTGAACCGAGGAGGTCAATTAGGGGCCTATTACATATATCGAACCGAAACTGTGATGATAAGGGAGTCAAAAGTCTGCTCCTACCCACTGTGTTTAGCATATGTTTGTGTATGTTGTTTTGCTGATTGCATGGCAATTAAAAGCACTGTAAAATTGATATTTGAGCAGCGTTTTAATGGCCAGCTCGTTCTGTGTAGCCCGACCTTTAGTACAAACAGTACTCCGTTTCCCCTTTTTACTACTAGTGTATATATCGCATATTAAGCGAACTTTGCCAGCGAATCTTATCTTCTGCCCACAGCCCATACACCCCTGCCGGTTCCCATTCCGATTCCAATTCCCATACATATATACTTTTGCAGTGGTCATTCCGCGGTTCGGTTCGGTTTGGTTCAGTTCAGCTGCTGGAGCAGTCGCAAAACATCAACAACTTTTCACCCAGGGCAATTAGAGCCCAGTCGGAGTCCGTTTAACCAAGTAAGCAGGATAGTAAGGGGTTCAAAGGGCACAGTAATACAAAATTCCATCTTAAATGGTTTTCAAAGCAAAAAATTTTCTTTAATAACTACAGAGTAAGGAAACCAGTCCACATATAATGACATATATTACGAATCTTTCCTTTAGAAGACTTAAGTTCTAGAAATGTTTTACATTTTACTTAGGAACTCTAAGACAAACGTTTTATTTCAATTATTTAACAATTCGAATTACTAAATGTAAAGAAAAGAACACCACATATTGTTTAAGTGTACTCATTCCGCCGATTGATTGGTTTTGAAAACCCCTTTACCTACTATAACCATGTGTTGAGGATATAACGATTGGGCAACAATCTAATTAGACGATATCGGTTGGCGAAGAAGTGCGCCTTATCACATGGTCCGCATTCCCGTTCCCGTTGCCGTCACCACCCCAAATGATCTCATTTAGTATGAAAAACCAGTGCCGCCAGGCCCTGACACATAAATCTCAATGTTTTGGTGTCTTTGTCGCGTCAACGCAAGTATTTACACGATGAACACTCATTTCTGATCAGCAAACTCTCGGATACGAATTCCGTTTCAGAAAAAAATAAAGTTCGTCACTTTGCTCTCTGAAATGAAATTGCGGGCGCGATAAGGCGGTACTCTCTCGACCGATCATTATCATCATCACTAACAATCGAACCCATTGACGTTTTATGCGAGTCGTTGTTACTGTTTTTATATAATGGATGCTAACTCGGTAATATGTACTTAGTTGTTGCTTTTTGGCAGTCACGTTTCAGGCTCAAAAATATCTTTAAAAAAAAAAAAACCATAGCTTAGCGCCAGAAGAGTGAGAGTTGACCAAAATACCACTGGTAGGATCGGTCAGTTAAGGTTGAGGCTTTCGTCCCGCCGTCTCGCGTAGCTCTGTTAAAAAAAAATAAGTACAATCAATTGAGCAGTAAACGGTTGTGCAAATTAATTCAGTCTGAGTTCAAATACTGGATTCTTCCGATTTTTTTAATGAATTTTGGGCCATACGAATATTATGCGTGTGCGGGGTTAATTTTAGTTGAAAATTACATTCTGATTAAAGACTTTCATCACTCAATTAAGTATTATAACACAGTTTTAAATAAATAAAAGTATAGATTTTATAAGCATTTTTTGTTGGAAGTTAACAAATCAGTACAAAAAGGCATGAATGAAACTCATGTTGAAATGTTATAACGTTGCCTCGTGTTAAGCTATTGTGACCAATAATATGACTTGTAGAAATATTATTATTTTTTGTTCCATATTCAGTTCTCTCAAAATGGATAAGTAAATGACACAATAGTAGAAATTCACAACTAAGAAATTAAAAATTTTTCCTTTTCTTTTAAACCAATTGATATTCGAGAATATCTGTATATAGTTTATAGACGGGAATTTTTCTTTAACCCTTAAAAAATCTTAATGCACACACAATAGAGAATTAAAATTTCGTTTTGATACGTGATTACCCAAATTTATCCCCTACCCTCTATTTTTTTTTAATTATTGAACTCAAAATAATGTTTTATCTTAATCGAAATACTATTTGCAGAGTTGGAATCACTGGTTTCGGCATTTGATCGCACGCATCCATCCGTCCAGTAATGCAACAACCGGAAAAAAGCCCTCAGCGCTAAACTAACCCAAGCTCTATTACCCCCATTCCAAATCCCCGTCCAAGACGCCCATAATTCCAAGATGACCGACAATGAAAACCATAATAACAACAACAACAATAACAACAACAATGAGGCATCCAGACTGAGAATACCCGAGGCTGAGCAGGCGGAGCACCTGCTGCCCAAGAATGGATCAGCGGGCCTGACCAAGATAGCACCCCCTCCACCACCCACCCATTTCCATACCCAATCCCATCCCAATGCCAAATCCCAGCCAGCCCAGATTCTTCCAGCAAAAGAATCCCATCCGGCGAAGAAGAGGCGAGACAAGAGCGATCTGGGCGAAGATTTTGTGGCGCCCGATGGAGGATGGGGCTGGCTGGTGTCCGTCGCCAGTGGCGTCAACATTGTGAGTAACCACCTCCCATTGAATCTTGTTAACTTTCCAAAGATATATTAACATTTGCTTATTTTCCATCCTCCAGCTGGTGACATTCGCCCTTGCCCAGCAATTCGGCATCCTTTTCCGCGATCGTATGGCAGGTCTAGGAATCTCCAGCTCCGAACTAACAACCATCATCAACACACAGATCGCTGTGTCTGCATTTACGGGTGAGAAGATGAGGAAATGGTCATCGATAAATATATGCGACATTTTGGTCCACGTAGTGACGAATGAGGGACTAGGATGCATAATATTCGTAAAACTAAAAATCTGCCACAAACACAAAAGATCCGAATTAAAGAACTCTTTTATTAGAGCAAAGAGCACATCATTTTAAAAACAAACATTTTTTAAAGTAGAAGTGCGTTCGTCACTAGCATTCGGAGAATTGAAAATCTACGATAGACCGATCACAAAAAATGTAGTAATTTTTTACCATAATTTATTTTTAAAAAGTGCGTTCGTCACTAGTTTTTAAACCTTATTTAGAAGTTTTTTGATTTGATTTATATTAAAATTTGTACCATCTGAAGGTGGACTTCTTTTTGAAAACTAGAATATTAATTTATATTCTTTATCCAAAGGTCTGCTGAACGGCCCCCTTTTCCGACGCTACACATACCGAGTGGTGGCCCTGGTTGGATCCGTCCTCACCTTTCTGGGCCTCTTCTGGATGGTTTTTGCAGACACCTTTGCCATCTACATACTGAGCTTCTCGATCCTGTATGGATTCGGCCGAGGATTGACGGTATCCGCCTCCTCGCTGGCGGTCAACACATACTTTAAGGTGAAGCGACGCACGGCGACGGCTTTCCAATTCGGAGTTGCCGGCCTGGGACCGATTGTGTGTCCCTACTTCGCCACCTATATGCTGTACGAGTTCGGAGTCCAGGGAACGACCCTTCTGTTCGCCGGCGCCTCCCTGCACACGATTGCCTGTTCGCTGATCTACCAACCTGTCAAGTGGCATGTGGTGAAGCGGGATCGCGATGCTGAGGCACTGCAGCAGGTTCAGCCGTTGGCCGAGCGCGAGGATCAGGATGAGGATATTATCAAGAATGTCGTGGAGCCGGAAACTCCGGTGCTGCCACGTGCCAATGACGGTTGGTTCGGCTCGAGGGTCTCCCTGAACAGCGTGGGCACACGCAATCGCCTGAACACGTGGGAGAAGTCCGATGGAAATGGTCATTTGGAGCTCAAGAGGCTGAGCAGTAGGGACTCGAATCCCGGGCGCCAACTGCGCAGCATTTCCGTGAGTCACAGCATTAAGGAGGAGGAGGCCTTGGGCTATCACTCGGATGATGAGGTCGTCCACAAAGTCCACCCGGTCCACCAGTTTCCCACCACCGAGCTAACCGAGAAGGAGAAACAAGATCTGGAGGACGAGGAGGAGCGTCAGAGGCGCAAGAAACTGCCATTCTACATGAAAGTGGTGATCTTCTTCGACATGGATCTACTGCGGGATATCACCTATGTCAACCTGGCCGTGGGCATAACGCTGATCAACTTTGTGGAAGTCAACTTTGCCATCCTGACACCCTTTATCCTGAGTGATCTGGGCTTCGACAAGGGTCAGATTGCCTTGGCCATGTCCACTCTGGGATTATTCGATCTGATCGTGCGATTCCTCATCCCGCTGATCACGGCCAAGATAAACCTAAGCAATCGCACCTTCTTCGTGGTGGGTATCCTGGGCATGTGCGTGGGCCGCATGTTCCTCTCGATGACCACCAACTTCTACGTCATGATGGGCATTTTCCTGTGGATGGGCCTGAACAAGGCCTTCCGCACGGTCTTCTGGTCACTGATCATTCCCGGCTATGTGCCGCTCAAGAGATTGCCAGCGGCTGCTGGTCTACAGCTGCTCATGTCCGGCACCTTTTCGATGATTTTTGGTCCGCTTATTGGTGGGTGCAATCCTGGATTGATTATAATATTTATGACTGATTCCTAAATATTTTACCCCCTATAGGTCTGATCCGGGATCACACAAGCTATGCGGTTACCCTCAACCTGTTGAATGCCCTTTGCGTGATGGCCTTCGCCGGCTGGTACCTGGAAGACTTCATCCGCGCCCGCTCAAGAAAATCGCCACCCGTTAAGTCCATCGACTGATGAGATCCAAACATTCAAGAACTCAGTGCCAGCAATTAATTCCAAGACCAAATCCGTTCCCCCACATCCATCCCAACTTTAGCAAAATGTTATTCTTGTTATCGCATTTGCCCAATGCCTTTTTTTTCATCTGTACGTTTATGTAAACTTATTCTGCGTGTACATTGTGTATATACTATTCGAAGTAGCAAATTAATTGTATTAAATATATATAATTGTTAATTAATATGCATAAGCTGCCAAAAACTTAAAATTTAAATCAGTTGTTTCATTGATTTGGATGGAGAGTGGATCGTTAAGGTAAAATAACCAAGAACTGCTGGATTAATTGCAAAGGGAAAACTACTTTGAGCAGTTATCAATGGAAGTCGTTCCGTCTAATTTAGCTCATTTTTAGTTTTTAGTAATTTAAAAAAAAAAGTAACTTAACTAGAAGTATTTAAATTATTTATTTTACGCAAAAATATAGATTTTATTTGAAAAGTTTAGTCCATAATTGTTAAGATCTCTTTACGAACGAGAAACAATTGGAAACAGTTTTATTTGTATTTTAAATTTCAACCTTTCGTAAAGCAAAACATTTTATTTTAGATTTAAGAAGATGCGATAAGTGAAAAGACCCTTTTTTCTTTCTTTCGAAATAATAATAATAATGGAAAACAAGAATTACCATTGTAAGTTTAATAGAAATGATGAATTCTGGGAAACTATCTTTAAAATACTAATAAAGATTATTTAGACATGCGTTGCAAACTTCTGACTTAAAAAGTTCATATTTGGATTGCCAAACGATGAGATTCTTCATTGTTATGATCTCATCTCTTGTGATGCAGCAATAAAGTCTAATCAAAATTTCTTTGGCCATCCGCCCCGCAGAATCCAAAGTTCGAATTCTAACAAGAATCTTGTGACACTGCGGGATGAATGGGAAGGAGCACGTGAATATCACGAGCCAAGTCATAACAACATCAATATCAACGATCAATGACACTGAAATTGGAAGCGGAAAAAAATTATACAATCATTGGCGACCAGTTGAGTTCAGGGAAATTATTTTTATTTTGGTTTGAATCTTTTTTTTTTGGATATTCCGATGAACCGAGAATCCCATGCAACGTAATTTCATTTTATATTAAAAACCCACATGAAATAAAAATGAATTATTTAATATGAGATTTTAAAAATGCAAACAAGAAATACTTAATTTGAAGTGCTGGTTTTGCTTAATGTTTTCTAGATAATAAAATCGTATCTGCAGCTTTTTCTATTAATCTATATTTTTTAGTACGGCATCTGAAAGTTGTAGTTGTCCCATGTACAACATATAAAAATATCCATAAAAATGAGCTCAGTTTTTAATGACTTACGTTTGTGATCAGCGCTCGGCCTGTTCTTTTTTATTATTCTTAAGCCGCAACTTAGTTATCAATGCAAGAAATGCCTATATGTACAAACATTCCCCTATAGATTAATCACCCCGCCGACCAATAAAATACAAATGTGCAAATTAGGCGAGATAAAAAATAAACCAGTTTGCCGAGTGACGACAAAACAGCAGCGATACAGCAGTAAATGGGTTATGAACTGAAAATATAAATTAAATGTTGCTCTGCGAGCGGAAAGTTACGAGATCAAAAATAAATGATTTTGGAAAAAAGTGACGATGAGATGATTCAGGTTCAGTGCACCTCAGTCTATTTGATAAGAGTATACAATATCAAACGCCTGGAAATGAATATCTGCCAAAACCAGGCATCCAACAAACAGGAAGCTCTCGCCAAGTTTTCTCCGTCAACCCAATGCTAAATAAATTTGTCAACATCAGCGGAACTAAATGGGCGGATAAAAAAGGGGGGAAACAAACCAAAACAGTCAACAGACATTTCTAATGCAGAATACATTGAAAACATTTTATAGAACTTAGATTTAATGAAGCGAACTCTTTTTTAATAAAATAAAATATGGATATATGGAAATATGGGGTCTAAATCTCAGCTTTGCTAATTTTGTTAATTCTCCAGCATCTCAGCTTATCCAGTATTATTTTTAGGATTAGAAAAAGGGGTACATTTTTAGAGAAACCTTTTGTTTTACTAAAAAAAAAAAAGTTTTACCTAAGTATTATAAATTGTACAATTTTTTTCCGTCTAAGTCCAAGTTCTACGATGTATAAAGAGGGGAATTCATGTTGGGCAACGGAGTATGGTTGGTAATCCTGTCAACGTTCTGTCACCCACAAGTGAACCCTAACTTTATACCACATCCTCGTTTAGGACAGATAAAAGAAGGCACACACATAAAGTCATCCACTCATGAACATTCATACATCCATAGGGAATATGTGGCGTAACCAACTGAGCAACAAGTTGAAACAGGAAGAAGAGAAAAAAAACAGACTTAACAGCCGCAGAATTGCCCTTCCAGCCTTTTTATAGCTATTTGTATTATATTACATATAATATTATTTTTATTACATATAAAATGCCTTTAATTTCAATGGGGCTTGTATCTAATAACTTATTAGTACAGGGTTGCCCATATTCGACGGACCCATCTGACGACGCCATAACTTTTGACAGAGATGCCAGATCGCTTAATGACATACCGCGTTTGAAGCGTCAGTCCAAGCAGATTTTTACCATGGAAGATTTTTACCACGCGAGCGCTCTGAAATAGTTGAAATTTACATTCAACAGAACAAGTCAATTGTGAAAACTCAACGTGCTTTTAAAAAATTAAAAAATGTGAAAAGTGCGCCTTCTAAGAACACCATTAAGCGTTTATACGAAAAATTTACGACTGGTGAGGCTCTTTCTAATCCGAAGAGGCCAAATAAAAGTCGACCAAGGCGATCGGACGAGAATATCGCTGCCGTACGAGCCAGTGTTGAGATGTCCCCAAGAACATCCCAAAAACGCCGTTCTCAGCAGTTGGGCATGGCTCGGTCCACTTCACAACGGATTATTCGCGTTGATTTGGGGATATTTGAAGTCAAAGGTTTACGTTAACAAGCCAAGGACCCGAGAAGAGCTCAAGGACAACATTCGTGAAGAAATAGCCGCTATTCCGGCCGAAATGTTGGCGAAAACGATGGAAAATGCTGCAAAAAGGGCACAATACGCCATCAACGCCAGAGGCGGCCATTTGAAAGATATCATATTCAAAAATTGATGTAAACAAATCTACTTGGAACAAATTAAATGATTAAGATTGCCAACCGCCAAATTTTTATTTTTTTTCTTTGATTTTTTAAAAAAAAACATGGGTCCGTCGAATATGTGCAACCCTGTATATGATCTCGCATATGTTTTTATTATCCAAAGAATCGAGTCAATATACATTTAATAAGTTGGCCCTTTTTATGGCATTAACTGTTGCAACATCTCAACGGCAGAAGGGCTAGGAAATGCACAATCTGTTGCAGGCAGAGTCAGCTTTAAAAGCTCGCATGCAAATCACACGTGGTGGTGGTGGTGGTGTCATTGCCCCACATCCTCCCCATCTTTTTAGAGACCAACAATTATCGATTCTTTGACAAAATTGTATGACAGTGCTGCGGGTTCAGCTATTTGCTTTCTTTTATTTCATTAGAAATATTTTGAACTTAGGATTTTGAAAGTTTTCTAATGCAATTGTCATTAAAACTTTGATACCACGCAGGAAAACGTCATGTATCCACTGATAAAGTTCAAGAGCATCTGTGCTCGAACCTCACCGCTGCCTAATAAATGTTTATATTTTTTTATCATAACAAATATAAAATAAAGTGAAAATAATGTTTATTAATGGTATAAAAAATAAAAACAATTAGATGCCCATTTCGAATATCTTTTAGATTAATTATGTAAAATATAACATACTTTCTGTTGTCGTGGGTACAAGAATCTGGGTTTGCACTCACGAGGGCCCACTGTAAGCGCACACACACACGCAGAAGCAACAAGTTAACAGGAGAGAAGCAAGAGAGAGCGAGGAGAGCAGGAGAGCGGGAGAGCGAGCCCATTTGCGCAACTGCAGCCGAGTCAAAAAAGGCCAAGTGAAGAACGCAAAGAGGAGGAGGAGGAGAGCCTGCAAATGCAACGCAGCAACTGCAGACAAAGAACGAATGTAAACAAAGAAGCAAGGCGCACAGTTTGTGGATTTTGGCAAGCAAAGTAAGCAACTTCTCTCTCTCTCTCTCTCTCACTCTCTTCTGTCGACATTAGAACGCGATCTTGAAACACAGAAAGCAGCTACACCAACACACACACACACACGGACTTCGTGGCGACTCTCTCTGGATGGGACGGCACTGGGCCACAGTGGTCCCAAACGGCGACATTCCAGACAAAATCGATATGCTTCCTTTGGGGCTGCTCTGATTTTGATTTTAGGCGATAGCTTCCCATGATTATTGTCGAAGGTTCAGGTTTGCCTGAATCTATAGTTATTAAAAAGGATTTATTTAAGGATATTTACTTTGCTCGATAATAAAACGATCTACTTGACTACTTGTTTCTCTTAAATTTCCCGGACGATCAGGCGAATCAGGAATCCATTAATAATTCGTGGATTCACATAATATTGTAAAATTTTTAAACGGAAATAAATGTCAATAAATTTTCCCAAGAAACAAAAACATTCAAAATTAAAAATCGAAGTTTGGTAACAGTTTTAAAAGAATGTTGATTTATAAGCATACTACAAAAAAGGTGACCTTAATTTTCTGAAAGATCAGGATCCAGCGATACGGTTTGGCAAAAAAGTCTAGAATCAAAAATGAAAATTCGGGAATAATTTATATGCGTGTAATAAGAAATATTTGCCTGAGAATTCTTGGGATTTTAAAACGTTAGCGCTTTACTTTGGAAAATTTTCCGACCTACAAACTTGGTCAAATTTTCAGATACCATTAGTGGCGGATCCAGGATTTTGCTTTTACCAACTTTTTAGCTTTTATGGTTTCCGAGATCTCAGCGTTCATACGGACGGACAGACGGACATGGCTATATTGACTCGGCTAGTGATCCTGATCAAGAATATATATGTACTTTATTAAGTCGGAAACGCCTCCTTCTACCAGTTACATACTTTCCGACGAATCTAGTATAACCTTTTACTCGAGTAACGGGTATAAAAATTGGGGAATAAGTGTGCACTAAAAAATATTTTCCATGTGGAAATAGTTTTTTATAATAAATAAATTAATTATTAGAAAAAAAAAGTAAGTGCTGGTACCCCCATCTCCTATTTCGTTAAAATTTTCAGAATCCATGTATTTCGCGGCCCTCATTACAAATAATTAGCTTAAAGTAGCCAATGAACTATAACTGGGATCGGTTTGTGGTTCCAGGTGGCTGGCCAGAGGCTTTTGCCCCACTGTTCGACGACGGGAACGGCGACTGAAGCAGCGGCGGTGGCGGCGACGGCGACGGCAGTCAGGCCAGCGCACCAGAGCAGCGACGGGACGGCAACGGCAGTCGCAGTCAGTATTCAGTATTCCGTATTTCAGTATTTCAGTATCGATTGAACAGTCGCGCATAGCTCATCGAAACCGAGGAAGAGACGCAACGAGAGAGCGAGCGAGACAGCGGACAGGCGACGAGACAGAGAAGGAGACAGCGACGGTCAGGGTAAAAGGAGAGGGAGAGGTAGAGGGAGACGGAAGCGGAGACGGAGACAGAGACGGAGACATTGAGCGCCTGCCGCCCCCTCTTTTGTAATAAATAGCGCTGTGCGAGACGACCACACTACCAAACGGCAAAAGTCCGCTGAGAGCGACGCAACGTAGGCCACAAAGGCCCGCATACCACCACCCCCAACCACCACCCCCTTCGATAGACAACACACCAGAACAACAACAACAACAGAACTACACCCCCCTTGAACGAAGGGAAGAATAGTGAAACAGCTGGAACAAATAAAAAAAAAACACCACGCTGACCAAAACAAAAGCAAAAATTAGCAACTGACCAAAGGGAATCATTAAAAAAATCAACATATACATCCAAGTGCCTTATAAAAAAGAAACACAAACCACCAATTTAAATCAAACAAAATTCCAATGTGATAAGAAGTTATAGTAAAAACACACATAACTCATGCCTGAAACATTTAGAAAACAAAAGTTTCCGTCGGTTTTTTATTTGTTTTTTTTTTTTTGGTTCAAGTGCGTTGTTTTAAAAATCAAAGAATCGAACAAATATAATTAGATCGCACATCAGAAACAAACCACACAGAAGGAAAAACACAAAACCGCAACGTAAAAAAGTATCCATAAATCTATATATACTACGCCTCATATATAGAGAGACCCAAAATAAAACTAAAACAAAAACAAAGCAAGTCCAGCAGAAGAAAGAGCCGAGAAGGAGAGCCCCCAGCACACACAACAAAGACAGACAGCAGAAATGGCAACCAAACAGCCCAGAAAAGTGGCCCCCGATGGCGGATGGGGATGGGTGGCTTGTTTCGGCGTTAGTTTGGTCAACGTAAGTCCCCACCGGGTCCTCCCTGATTAAATACTAGATTTACGGATTTACGGATTTACGGATTCACCCCGCCCTTCGAGACATTCGAACATTCCAATATACATAGGCCAATCAAAAGCTTACCCTTTTATCCGGGCCATACAATTCCATATTCCCATTCTCCTACCCGCCGCCTCACTTTCCACATTCGCACTTAGGATAGGTTAGTTCCAATGCCCCATGGCATTTCATAGTTATATGGCTCGTGGTAAACTTGTTTTCACAGGGACGATAAGATTCAAATGAAATATGACGAAACTCAATATGCTTCTGGTCCTACCCGCCTTTTCACATGTGTTTACACACCGATTTATGGGGCTACCTGTAATGGCATATACTCGTATGTGGGGGGCGGCATTTAGACCAATTTCATTAATAATAAATTCCCTAATGGACTTGTTTGAACGAGGGAAAAAATATTATTGGAAGGGCGTTTGCCGGTGTAGAAATCAGACGCCCTTTAAATCACCGTATAATTGCTGTTATTGTTTATACAACAGCTGATTAACTAGCTGGTTATTTAATAAAGTTATAAAATAGGGATGATGGAATAGTAAGAAATCAGAATCAAGATCTTTCAGGTGTAACAATTGGATTAAAACAAGACAATCAAATATATGTGGTAAGCTTTTTTGAAGAAAGCCATTTCCCATCATCAACAAGCATTTGCTCTTGACAAGATATAGAAAGATCTTCTACCTGATCGAAAGGTGTATCCAAACCTGTGTTTGAATCTGGTTCTGCTATAAAATCATCTTGATGAACAGCTGCTTCCTAACTTTAAAAAGGGCAGACTGAGAAATACATATATATAGTGGAGTACAAAAAGGAGACCCCGATTATGGCCAAAGAGTTTTCTGTGGGTTCTCAGTTCGCATCTGTCTGGTGGTCACGCACCCGCCGCGTGATCTCGAAAATGCGTTTCAGCAGTGTTTTTCTTTTTTTTTTCGTTTTCAATTTCTGTAGTTGGCTCTGGCTCCTTATATGTATGCCTACGTACAACATTGTTTTTATTTAATTTTATTTCGAGGCACCAGAGAGGTGATGGCGAAATAAAGAATCAATTGACACAGTTCTCTGGATTTAATATATGTATATCACAGAATTTTGAAAAGTCATTTGGAATTTTCCCAAAAATCAAAATAAATAATTAAAAAACGCTCACCTTGGCACATTTAGAATATCAGCTGTCATCGTTATAATCATTTCCTGAGATCATCAAAAACTAGGTGTCCTTTTTGGCATATTCTATTTTATAAGCAACCTAAGGAAAAAAGAAGGTACTGTTAGCATGGTAAAATGTTTTTCAGTTGAAAGGAATACATAATAGTAATAGGAGTAATAGGTTACATACCATACCATTAAAAATAACTGAAAGAAAGAAAAGATTGATTGCATCACGGGTTTTCAAAGGAGATACCCACCTGAACAAGGTACAATATTTGCCGAATGACGCATAGCAAGTGTGAAGTATTTTCCATGTCACGAAATCAGATCATGACAATTATGCAATAGTCCTAAATTTAATCTCTTTCCATATCAGCGATAACCAAGCGACTTGGTAAATGGTAAATGAGTTGAGACGATGTGCAATTACAAATGCTAATTTGTGTGTGGCCAAGCGAAGATCTTGAAAATTGACAGCCGTACTTAGTGCCATAGTGCCATAGACCCATGCGATGATTATGCGTACTCTCCGCAGTGTGGAGACAATGATATGAGGAGCATTATAGGTGCTTATATCATCTGGGTGCCGCCGACTCTGAAAATAATCAACGGAACAGATGGGGGGATATGGTTAGGATGTGAGCACATATTGAGTGCCAATGGCTCGGTCATTGAAGCCAAATGCGTTGTGACAAGACTATTCGAGGGCGGTTTGACCAGTTGTGATCGCTAAAAGCTAGCGAATGTATTTAATTTTGAGCTGATTATATTAATAAAAAAGTTTCAGATTCTGTTGATTTATTCTATAGAACTCCAAACATAACAAGCAAGAATATGACATAATTACAGACTTTGATTATCACCTTTTTATTTTACGTAACTATAACTAATATAGCTGAATGTAAATATTACTTGCACTCTCTTGAAGTATATATTGAATATTAAATATTTCCTGGTATTTACAAATTGTATGTACATTGTGCTATTTTCCGAACCTAGACTACGATGCAAAAGTATTTTCTTCCTATAAAGGCGTATCTCTTCAGCGATCCATCTTAGTCCACCTCATATTTATCGGTCGACCCATGATGACCTCCTCCAGCCAATCCCCACCCAACATTTGTTGCAGCAAAAACAAAACACTAGACAAAAACCCACCATCAGAAATGCGACGTTTGCAAAACAAATCGAGTGTTTGGTACGGAATTTGCCTTTTGTATTTGGTCTTTTGTATACGAATGTACTTAAAAAGACCATAAATGGGGTGGGCTCAGGGAGAAAGTTGTGCAGAAAAACGACATCTTTTAATATTTAGGTTACGCTAGTTTCAGTGCCAAGTTCAAACGAACTTATAACAAACCGAAACAGGTGGGCCGACAATAACGAAAACAAAATCTTTAATCATCTCCTAATCAGTCGATTAAAACTGTACTGAATTATGGCCGTGCAAATATATCCCATGGAAACAAGATAGATAAGATATATTTGTGACCCACTTGGTCACACGCCCAACTCATATAGACTTCGACTCCAAAAACTCGAGTAGTTCGTTTTAGTACCCCTTGGTAGAAAATTTAAAACACTCGTAAAATTTAATTGATCCTCGGCACAATAGAATGAAAGGTGCATATATATGTACATACACATCTGTATAGAGCGAAAACAAAATCGATCTTCATCAAAGAGGGGAGAAGGAATATATTGGGGTTAGATGGCGACTGCCTGATATGCCAATCACTCGATTATGTGTGCGTTTCGATTATAGGTTAAGTTCGAACGACTTCTAATCGCAATCGCAACTTTTGTTTGTTTTCGTTCCGTTATACCGCCATTATCTCCGACCAAGCACACGTTTAATCGCTTTTAAATCATTTACGAGGCAAATTAGCACTTGAACCTTATACAACACGAAAAACCAATTGGAAAATATGTGTCCACCATAAACAATACATTTTTTAGGCTGTTGACTCAGGCTAGAGAGCAACATAGTCTTACTAAATAACACAAGTTGTTGCCAAGTCTGGACCCCTGAAGAAGTTTATTTTCCTTTTACCATACAATCTAGCCGGAAGCATGACCGTAAAAAACTTACGAGCTCTTTATTATTCACTGATTTTAAGACTATATGGAAGTAAAGCTGCTATTCATTTGAATGCCTTAGTTAATGGGAAAGTATAACCCTTGCAAAACAGATAACCTGAGGATCATCTAAAAATAACTACTGGAAATCAGTTAAATATAGAAATTACATATAGAAATGCAAATCGCAGTTTCATTTAGCATCATAAGTCAAAATAAATTGGTACACAACATAGTGGTTAATTCTGTTTCTTTATGAGCAGTTTGCTACCACTATTTAACCATCTGATAAGTTGGATTAAAATTATTATTATCCGTATAGAGTTCCTACTCTGCGCGTATTGTTTAAAGACCTTATCGGAATACCAAAGGAAAAGAACCGCGTCGTCTGTCTGTCTGCAAGACCCAAGGCAATGATAAAGAAAGAATTTTTATATGTATAGCCAAATATCCGCGAAATCCAATTGGAAATTCGGTGGAAAGTGTTTACGTAAGGCCTTAAAACAAAGACCCGCTGAACTCATTAGTAAAAGCACGTGACCGTCAGCGAAACGCGGCAAAATAAAACAGTGAGAGGAGATTGAACTATGGAGATACAAATAAGTAAATATTTCATTCAATTATATTTTTGTACCACATTTTATGTATAATACACAAATTAAAAGAAATATATCATGCATTTTATTCCAAACAAAATGTTATATAGACTTGCAAAGAATGATTTTATCACTGTGATTAATCATTACTTATCGCCCTGTTTTAACTGCAATCAAACGTGTGAATACGTATTTCATTTACTTACGTTGCAACCCATCGATAAAAACGATGGGTAAGGATTAAACGTAATCAAAAATTGCAAACAAGTCTATCAAATTGACTTGCCCCATGCGAAAACAAGGAAATGAATGAGCAATTGAATTAAACGTTCCGCGAAACTCAAAGGAAAAACTGAGGGAAAATTATCTGAAATCCGTGGGTCAATTGGTTGACTTTGCCACCCGTCCATTTTTATTTGATTGTGATTGACTTGCAACCGTGTTTTCGATCAAACATTGGCGACTGCAAATAAAAGTTTATGGGCTGCCCGACGACTAGAATGATGGTGATGATGATGATGAAATTTGCAAAACAATTGAAGAACGCAAACCGAAGATTTCTTGGGCAGATTCACTGTGGACTTTGTTCCACTGACTTTGAAAACACGAGGAATCTACTATTCGTCTGTCGTTTTTCAATTCCCATCTGTTCTTTTTTCTATCCACCTTTTTGCGGAGAGAATGTCGTCTGATTTGCTGTCTCTGTTTACCTATAAATTATATACAGTGTTTTCTCGCCTTTGTGTGTTCAGTGTCAGCGCAATAATGAATACCAAGTTAATGTTGTGGGTGCTCTCTTTCGGTTTAAACTAAAAAAAAATGCCGGGGTATATTGTGTTCTAAAACGATATAAATATACATAAACAATATTCTTGGACTAAATAATTTTTTGATGTACGAGTGTTTCTTCTTTATGATATATACAGATGTAGATGTTCCGGCATTCCTATAAAATACCCACATAAAGTATTTTTTATAGCCGTTTCCCTTCATTTGTGCGATAGTTTTGATTTATTTATCTACGTTTTTAGGTACTTTGTGTCTTTTTTGTCGTAGGCCTTTTATTTCCATTATCATCTATACGCTATGTTTTTATAGCCGTCCCCTTCATTTCCTTCTCCATTTTACAGTTTACAGTTTTTTTACGGTTTATGTTTAATACCTTTTAAAACTATAGAGCTTAAAAAATCCTAAGTTTTTCAGATAAAAATGTAAAAAGAGCGTGTTTATAAGTCGGTCTGTTTTGTCTTAGCCTTTTGTTTTCTATTTGAAGACCTCTTGAAATGTGAAAAGAAAAGCAAAGCAAGTAATTAAATATACAAAGAGTCGTCATTGATTCGCACAGTGATCGTAACTCCAAACACACATTGTGATTCCGTTTTGTTTCGGTCTCTGTTATCATTATCAGGTGCGATTAACACATTGGCTCATGGGGCTCAAGATGTCACCACAGCGCAAGAGCGCAAAATCCCCAGAGTCAGCCAGTGCCATGCCAATTAAGCTTAAAATTTAGCACATCGGCTTAATTGATAATTAGAATATGCGGATTTTGATTAGCGTCTGGGAGAACTGGACATGTAAGGCGGGCGTGAGACATCGAGTTTGGGAACCCGGGAACTCTCTATGGTGTGGGGTCTAATCATCACCAGGCTTCAGTGTCTGACCGATCTGGCGACCGTTTAGCATTCGACCAACGCATGCTCGCCCAATACGTCATAAAAGTATCCGGCATGCTTCACTCGAGTCGAGCAATCTATATCTGGACATGCTCGCACATACATGCGTGCATATATACTACCGTCTATATATGCTTTTTTAGATGTGAAGTGGCATTAGTGTCGTCGCACTTCGAAAGCCAATTATAACATTTCCGAATGGTGTTCCGATAAGTTAACGTCTTTCAAATCAGATGGTGGCTTCAAATGGGGGGATTTCAGAATTCGGAAAATCAACTCTTTAGGGAAGACATGCGGGGGAATGCCATTGGGATTTTATTAAAATTGATATATTATGGTTCGATTGAATGGCCATTGAAATATTGTTTCCATTTAGAAAGGCAATTATAACAACAATTCCTTAAAAAGTTGTCTAGGAAGTAGTGTAGATTGGTATTGGAATAGGGAAATAGAAAGGTGCTGAGCCTCAAAGCACATAAACATGCATTTTTAAAAATTATAACTTTATTCTTTTTTGATTCCTCCACAAATTTCGTGTGTTTTCTCGTTAATTGTGACGTTTTATCTGAATATGTGTTTGTGTGGATTGGCCTCTGTTTTTCACAAATGAGAGCTAATTTCTTAGACAAATTCCGAGTGCCAGGCGCGAGAAAAACAATAAATAGAATAAAATAGAGCACAGTCAGCGCGTTTGAAATATACTGGTATACCATGATATATAAAAAATATATGGCAGAAGCACCCGTGCAAACAAGATGCGAACGCCTTTAACTGAGCAAACACACTTCTCATAAAAAAAACTGAAGCTGCACAATGAGCGTTCGCAAGTAAGTGCTAAAACCAAGCGATATAAGCCATCCAAAAGTGTGCAGCTATCTCTGAATGTTAATTAAATGTTACCAACTGCTAAAAGCGAACAGCAGCAGCAGAAGAATCTATCTGTTGTGGTCTTTGGACATAATGTATAGGCACTACTGTGCAGTCGCACGAGATTTGGAAATGGATTCGATGGGTTATCTGTATGGATTAAAGGGTGCTAATTCCCAACCCACGCGCCAGACATTCTTTACCCATAAACCAAGTGGTGATATCCATACGTTTTACATCCGTAGATCAGCCGATTTCGCAACAATAGCACAAGATGCAGATGTTTAATCTACAGATCTTCATTGCTAAAGATTACATTCAGTAGTTTTTATAACATACGACCTCTAAGCACAGTCAGGACTGTAGTGATAGATTGGAATAATTATATATGTATATACAATGTAGGGTTTTTAAATATATATTCCATTTTAATCAGATTACTTTTACTTTACTGTAGATTATTTTTGAATTCTAAATAAACTCAACATTGAGTGGTGAGTCTAATTTCGGAAAATAGCCACTGAGTCAAGCCAATTTCCCTTTCGATAATTCTCTGAAATCAATACCCGAAAGTAATAGAAAAACCAAAAACGTTTTTGCCACAAGCAGCAACACAAAGAGAGAAAACAGCATGTAAATGAATTCGCAAAAAAAAAAAAAGAAAACTTTCTTCGCTACCCAATTTATTTTTGCATTGGCCTCAACGACGTCACGTGATCGTGATCGAAAGACAGCAGAATATCTGGCGGCGGCAGAAATAAATGATCCCCAACAAGCCTTTACAACGGGTCCCCAATCCAATGTCAATAGTCAACAGAGTCAAACGCCGTCTTCGGGCAAATCCGGTTTTTATCCACAACAAAGGCCGCCAGCAGCTGATGCTGCCGATCACGTGACTCGGTTGCAAGTTGCTAGTTGCTAGTTGCACCAGTGAGCTCTTCCTGCCTGCCCCCTGGGCAATAAAAATGAATCCAAACTCGTTTGCAGCTTACAACAGCTCAAACAGCTGCTCTCGTAACTGTTTCTGCATCTGCATCTACGATGCCGTCTATCTGTATCTGCACAGATAAAAAATCGGTTGGGTAATAAGGTTCCTTTTTTATTTTGCAATGGCAAACACTGATTAAAATAAAATTTAGGTACTTCAATACTACCTATTTATTCATGTATTCCCATTCATTTGAATATAAAATGTGAAATGTATTATCTATCTCTATCTTTTTTTATCTCAAGGTGTAGACGCTTTTCTAATATATTAATATTATTGTCTTTTTATCAAAATAATAGAACATATTATATTAGGCACTACACATGATCAAGTTATCTTTGCATTCATAAGTATAATGGAAATTATTTAAATATATTTTGTTTGTTTTATGTACATATATCAGAAAGATATAGTATATCAGGTCAAAAAGATCATTGAACCACAAATATTTCTTCTGGTGCAAAGTACCTCTCTAACAAATTGCAGTTAGGCTAATAATTCCTAGTATAAACCATAATCTTGATACAAAAAAGTGAAATTACATAGAAAAATAACACATTTTCGCCATGCTAGTTATATAGATTCGATTCGTCATATATGTATGGTTCCTAAAGATCCCTATATCATATGATTTTTTTCTGAGTGAGTGGACCTCTGCACGAGAATGATGTCCGTTGGATAAATCACATGACTGTGATCATGTGCAAGCCAGCAGAGCAGCTTCGCCACCAGAGCCATCAGCCCCAACATTAGGCCTCCATCCGCTCCGTTTGGTGCCCCATTAACAGTAGATCCTCGCTGACACAGCTCGTCACGCTAGTAAAGTTGTGGAATATTTTTATGTCGACGCTAAAGAAAATAGCCTTGAATAGTAATACCCTTCTCTATGAATATTATAAACCCTTTATATACAACATTAAATTTTGTAAATTATTTAGTAGCGAGTTCTATCTGTAGTTCAGTTCGGTTCGGCTTGGATCGGCTTGACTTGACTTGGCTTCGATTCCATTCGATTCAGTTCGATTCAATTTCGAGTTCAGCTTTGCGACTGCTTTTGTTTTATGGCTATGTCGAGTCAACTTTTTGTTATTGTTTCGTTTTCATTATTATGACTTTTTGCTGGTGTGTGGTTTTTAATTGAAATGTTTGGCAGCGGCCGAATACCCCTTCAGTTAAGTTCAGTTCATTTGAGTCGAACTGAGCTGAGTTGAGTTGAAAATTGTTCGTTTTGGTTCGGCGGTAGTGAAATGTACTTCACAATTAATTGCTTCAATTGCCACGAGCGCCCAGCAACAGCAGCAATTCAATTTCAATTCGAACATATTAATTCACTGGGGATCGTCTTCTGTGTCTTCCTCGTATAGAGCATTTTTCTCAACTGTATCGTAATATATTATTTTACAAAGAAGAGCACTGGAGCTCTTCAAGTTCAAGGCACTCGTAAAGTTACACAAAAATAAATGAAAATACGATGCGATATGTAAATTTAAAGTCAAGGCGGTAGCAATCTGAGGTTTAACTGAATCCGAATAAAATGCATTGAACTGAACGGGTTAACAAGTCATTTTACCACTTCACCCCTGTCCCTTGAGCTGAACTTAAAAATATCCTATTTCAGCCTCACAATTATTACAATAAATACCCATCGTTGTGGATTTAGATATCGATTATTTAGTTTTCTCACTATTTTTACATTTTATGAAGTTTTAAAAATTAATAATAACCAACGCTTGCATGATTCGCACGCAATTACGTAAATATTAAATTACAAGTTGTAATTTTCCGTACAACAAATTGACAAATGCGTGCGATAGAGCTGGAAATAAATGCATTAAGCATTCCCACATTTCTGCCTCATAATTATTACAATAAATACCCATCGTTCTGGATTAAGATACAGATTACTCAATTTTCTCACTATTTTTGCATGTTTTGAGGTTTTAAAAATTAATAATAGCCAACGATTGCATGATTCGCTTGTAATTACGTAAATATTAAATTACAAACTGTAATTTTCCGCACAAAAAATTGAAAAATGCGTGCGATAGAGCTGGAAATAAATTCATTAAGCATTCCCAATTACACAATTTTACAATTTCTCTAGCCGATTAGCAGTAATTGACCGACTCTGCTGTACATATAAATGAGCTACTAACTTCTGAAGGCAATTACCTTTGCCCAGGTAGACCAGACGTACCAGGAAATTAACCAGAGGCTCAACTCTTCACCCCTTATCAAACTGAAAAATGGACCTTAGAATACACGCAGATACCATTTAAATATGTACAGTGGTCGGCATATGTATTTTGACAAAATAAAAGTTAAGTATACTCATAACTTGAATTTACTTCTTGTAAGCTATAGGCATCAATGGAAAGGTAATTTCAATGCCGTTTGAATGATACAATACATTTCTTTACCCATTCAGTACTTATTGAAAAGGACAAATTTGTGTAAATCAACTTTTAAATTTTTTTTAAAAACTTTTTTCTTCGTCTTGAAAACTTAAATTTTTTGATGCAAAAAGTTTCTTCAAACAAAAACAATAGTAACTGCAAAAAGAATTTTTCAAAAATCATTTTTCTTATATTTTTTATGAATTTTTGAAAATGCTTAAAAACAGGCATTTGAGCCATATTTTTCTCTTTTTCATACAAATTTTTTCCGACATTGTCACCTTCAAAAAATCATAAAAAATATAAGGAAAATGATTTTTGAAAAATTCTTTTTGCAGTTACTATTATTTTTGTTTGAAAAAACTTTTTGCATCAAAAAGTTTAAGTTTTCAAGTCGAGGAAAAAAGTTTGAAAAAAAAATTTAAAAGTTGATTTACACAAATTTGTCCTTTTCAATAAGTACTGAATGGGTAAAGAAATGTATTGTATCATTCAAACGGCATTGAAATTACCTTTCCATTGATGCCTATAGTTTACAAGAAGTAAATTCAAGTTATGAGTATACTTAACTTTTATTTTGTCAAAATACATATGCCGACCAGTGTATATAGAGCTCAAATTGTGAAGGACAAAACAAAACACCGGCGGAATGATGAAATATCAAAGTGGAAAGCATGAAAAATGCCACGCAAAACTTAATGGGAAATCGATAGGATGAATGGGTCTTGATTTACGGCGGTGGTCAAGAGCTTTCTCGAAAAGTGGATGGAAGTGGAGGCGGAGGAATCAAATGACGTCTGCTCGACAACGTCATCGCTGACATGGGGGTGACACATTATGATGGCATAATAATATGAGTTGTATCCACCCCATCCCATCCCATCAGATCCCACCCATCCATGTACGATTCGCACGCAGGAAAGAGACACGAACTTTGGACTTGAAAATTGATAACACGCCAAAAGTGAATTCGAAACCAGTAACACACACGCGCCACCAAGTGGTTCCCAAATGCCTCGTCCAATATCTTTCCAGATAGACAAACAGTGGAACTTTGTCGTATCCCGGGACCCAGGCGTGCTATATTTACATATTGTGAAATAGGTTTAAGATGGGCCACATTTTAATTATAAATCGACCATGGACAGAAAGTAACAACCAAGTATTTCCCCTTCAGGAACATTAGTCTATCAGAAAGTTTTCTGAATCCAGGCATGGCTTATGTGCCTTACTAAATTTATAATAATCGAGTGATTTCTCTTCAGTTAAAAATATTAATCATTACATCAGATTTTTTAGATAAACAATATTTATACATTTATATTGATTATCCTATATTAGAAATATTTAAGAACTATATATTAGAAATATTTAAGAACTGGGACAAAAAGCTCAGAGTATATAAATCATGCAATTTAAAATTATGCAATCTGTAAATGAGCTGATAAATAATACATCGATAAAAAATATTCGAAATGTGTTTTTAAACTACAAAAATTAAGCCAAAATATGCAATGAACGTCTGGCTTCCGATTCGGAAGTGTAATTTATGAGTACTCAAGCGTTTGACATCTATAGAATTCCACAAAAAGCAGGAAAAAACATTGAACCATTTAGAAGAAAACCTATAAATCATTTCACAAGTATTTGCTGGGTATGGCAGGCACACTTTAAAATAAAGCTTTCTGACCTGAAAAACAAAACAATTCTATTCCACAAGCCCTTCCAATTCAGTTGATTGAGCTACGAGACAACGTGTTTAGGGCGCGCTGGCGAATTGTTAAGTAATATTGTCTATAAAGAGACCGGCAACAATATATCTAGGTATTTATATCCAGATGTGTACAGCGTACACTGCACATATATAAAGCGACTTTCGTTGCGAACACTCAAGTGTCACGTTAATTTCACGCAGGCGGCGGCAACAGGGCATCAACCACTTGTAAATTGGATTCGAAAATATTGCACAAAATGTTTAAAAATAAGTTAGCAGCTAATTGTGCAAATTTCGCATCTTATTTCCACCTCTACGATTAAATTATACCAAGCACAGCACACATAAATCAATAGCTGATTTGGAGCATTATCCGAAACTAAAACAACAACAGAACCCAGATCTCTGCTCTCCACTTGGTTGTTATCGGGTTTGCTGTTTGTCTTTGGCTGTTTTTCGCTAAAATTGTCGAGCACAACACGCCAAGTCAAACCAAATATAAGAAAACATTTGTGTGGATATATATATATTATATCACACATATATAGCTATGGCTAATAAACAAACCCCAACAGCAGGCAATAATCTACCTAAAAATGTATTTACACATTACAATAAACCCGCCGTCGCCGCTGAAAATGTGCAAATTTAAAATGAAAACTGGTCGGGGATTATTTGTTGGTATTCTTAATATATTGTGGAGTAGAAAAAACACGCGTTGATTGAGATTTCCTTGTTATAGCGGAAGTTTACTGGGGCTGGACATTATAGGGCATACAGAGTGCCTCAATATCTGGATGAAAACTAGAGAAATCTATACGAAAACCATTTTTTCATTTATTGAAAGACAAAAGTTTCTACAATTGATCAATCAACTGTAATTGACCGGCTTGAAATCAAAGTGTGGGAACCCAAAGTGAATTATGGGACCCCAATATCGACTTCACCCCCCGCGATCACAAATGATTGGAACCATTTTAGCAATATTTACTGCAAAAACACCTACTGAGCGCGTGTTGTTATTCCTTCGAATGTTTTTCCTCCTTCAATTATGAGTTCTGATAATTTAATTATCAAGCAATTAAGGCTTCGACCGAAACGCCCCATAAAGCATATATACCTCGGGACGGGCGTCGTAACTCAAAAATTCGAAAATCAATAAGCACCAAAGCACAATCAATAATAATCGCAGCCCAGCCGCAAGCAAATAAAACACTTTAAGAAGCCCATCCATCGTGTATACAGTATACATATGCTTGGAACGGACTAGAAGGCTTAAAATGTTGGGCAATATCATTAAAGTTTGCTGTAGATTTTCAAATAGCCCTGGAAAAATCGGCGGGAGTCTAGATGACAGTAATCTATAAATAGCGAGATAGCAAAGTCATTGCGAATCAATTTTAATGGATTGATTCATTACACCACAAAAAAAGTCATTAAATGTTTTGCAAACTACTCTTTTGTATATCTCAAATCAATTGCATTTTTCTGTATTATAATAGAGTAAAAATATTTGCATTGAATGTTTTAGATATTAAATGCTAGTCAGCTTTCTTCCAAGAACAATTGTAAAAAGGAAAACTGATATGGCAAAAACAGATGTCACCCAGTTTTAAAACATATAATTATCATTCTAATGTGTGAAAGAACCCACACTTTGTTTAATTGTCCTCTAAAATAATCGAAGAAACTGAATTTAAATGACAACCTGCTACCACCTCCAATCTAATATCAAATTCTAATACCAAATTCACGCCAGTACACTTTATAGGCCAAGACACTTTAGGAATACTAATTAGACATGCTCGAATTTCGAGTCATGACAGGCATCAGGCCATAGATATGGATGGTTCCCCAAGGCCCCAAAGAAAAAAACCATCAATCAAATCGATCGTGAATGGAAGGAACACTGCCCACAAGATTCCGAGTCCCTGGCACAATGATAAGGACTGACGTGGTCGAAATGAAATTGCACAACCGATAAGGTAAAACCGGGGCCAGAAGAGGACTGTCCATCTGAAGTGCATCGATAGGGGTGTTGTGCTGACTTTGGGTTTTGGCTTTTGGGTTTGTCCACTTGCCCGTAGTTGCTCTAAAGGGTTTCTCACTTTGTTCCCCACTGAAAATGAAAAAAAGCCGATAAGGGGTTATTTTTGCGATATGGTTATCCGTGTGATGACGCTACATGTGTTGTGTCAATTTCTCCCTTGCCCCCGTTTTCCCATTCCCATACCCATTCCTCCAAGAATGCCATGTCGCTGATAGTGGCTCTCTCTTCCTCTACGTAATTCCCTGCAAGTTCTGCCTCCAGAGCCGATAAATCACGCGGCCTCTGAACGGCAGATTAGCTCGCACAAATTGGCCCACATAAAAATACAAATGGAATAAGAGCAATACCTCGAAGCTAGTGTATAATTTATGGAGCGCCTAACGATCAGAAATCGAAGCACGATTAAGCTGTGGGCGATCACTGGATGAGCAATTAATGCCCGTCGATAATCTGATGTATAATATGGATTCCATATTCAATAGCCATGAAAAATAGGGAGGAACAGAACCAGAACCATATGTCCTATCCAATAAAATTTATCGAATATCCAATAGAGATACAATAAGATCTTTCTCAAAGAATTGTAAGGGAGAATAACATTCCCAATAATTGCGGTACAGTCAATACTCATCCAGAACCTCTCCCCTCTTCTTCTAGCTGGCCACCCGCTCCATCGAGCCCTCGTTCGGCCTGCTCTTCGGCGACACCCTCAAGGATCTCAATGTGGGCACTACGGGAGCAGCTGTCATCATCAGTGCGCTGGACGTATGCATGAACTTCTCGGGTCTGTTTGTAGGGCCGCTGCTGAAGGAGTTCTCCTACCGCAAGGTGGCCATCGCCGGGTCACTGCTGTGCGGCCTGGGCCTGGCGCTCACATCGCCGGCAACGAGCATGGCCCACATCCTGAGCACCTATTCGGTGATCAACGGCATCGGCGTGGGCCTCTCCACGTCGGCGGCCTTCGTGGCCCTCAATCACTACTTCAAGCACAAGCGCGGCCAGGCGGTGGGCCTCTCGATGGCCGGCACGGCCATGGGCATGCTGATAATGCCGCAGCTGGTGCGGATCCTGCTGGAGGCGTACGACTTCCGGGGGGCGGTGCTGCTGCTGGCTGGCGTGGCCCTCAATGCCACGGTCGGATCGGTGCTGCTGCAGCCGGTGAAGTGGCACATGAAGGAGGAGTTCGACGACGAGGAGCTGATGTGCATCTCGGCCCTGCCCACCCCGCAGCCCCAGCTGACGGTGGGCGGAGCAGGTGGCGCGGCATCAGCTGGAGGCGCACCCGAATTTAAGGTGATCAAGGAGGATGGCAACGAGGAGGACGCCCTGCCCGAGATGAACACGCTGCTGTTCCACAAGCACCATGCCCACCAGCACTCGATGCGCAAGAACTACTCCGAAATGGCAATGAACACGATGAATGGCACAAGGCTGGGATTGCCCAACAGGCCAACTTTCCCGCGGATCATGTCCCTGGCCGGTGTACAGTCCGCCGCCCATGGAGCGGGCGGAGATTCGGGCGGCTATACATCCCAGGCGGAGATCAATGCCACGCAGCTGCGCTGCCGCAAGGCCTCAGTCACCTCGAACCTCTCCTACATGGACTTCACCGGCTCCATTCTCCAGGTGCACCTCAACACCGGCGACGATGAATTCGAGCAGAACGATCGCGAACTGCGACGTGTTGGCACCGCCACGGGCAGCATTGTCCTCGGCGGCCATCGGGACAGCTTCATCAAGATGAAGCCCACCGAGCTGGACAAGCAGACCGAGGCGGCCGCCGCCCTCGACGAGGAGGCCAAGAAGAAGGCCAAGAAGCCGAGTTTCTGGCGCCGCTTTGCCGACCTGCTGGACGTCGATATGCTCAAGGACAAGATGTTCCTCAATCTGCTGTTCGGCCTCTCCATTTTTTATGTGGCCGAGATGAACTTCAAGATGGTCACCCCCTTCTTCTTCGCCAATCTGGGCTACCAGAAGGCAGACGTCGCCTTCTGCCTCTCGATCACGGCCATCTCAGATATCGCCGCCAGGCTTGTCGTGCCACCGATCTTCGATCGCACTACCATCAAGAAGCGCACCATTTTCCTTGTGTCTATCATCTTTGTGGCCCTGACCCGTTCAAGTGAGTAGATGGCCACTGAATTTCCATTCAAATATTATATATAGCCTTTTTTCCAAATGTTGTTCATTATTTTTAACGACTTCAATGGGCTGTTATATGAAGACGAATGATGTTACTTGATCCTTTTTTATTACCCTTTGTAGATTAATATTTAATTGAGAAATTGTATTTTTAAAACATTTTTTTTTATGTATTTGTGAAACGTTAAAAAAAAACCTCTCATTTTGTATGGGGGGTTGATATTTTCCCACAGAGAAATCTGAAAAAATGTATAGTACTTAAATGAATAGAGAGAAAGAAGATTTCCTCTTCTTCTTTAAAAAAAAAATTAAGTCATTCACGAATCCTAAATATCTTAATTTATGCGATAGCTCTACGTATTTATAACTCAATAAGACCGAAAAGTGACTTTTCCTGGGAAAAAGTGCTTTCGAAAAGATATAGGCGTCTTTAAGGACTTTCACACTCATTCAGCTATATATTTTATAACTAAATAAATGCCCTTAGTTTGACTTAAAATGTTGAGGGTATATTCTTAATTAGCTATACCATCGAAAATAATTAAATTAATAACTCATTTTCTTTGGTGTTTCCAATAACTAAACCACAAAATCTTGGTATTTTCAATAACTAAACCACAAAATCTTCACCATTTTAGTTATGGCTGAGCAGACGGAATGGACCCAGTTGATGGTTTGGCTTTCGATCTGCGGCTTCTTCCGCGGATCCGCCCTGAGCAACTTCACCCTCACCGTATCCGAGTACTGTTCGCTGGAAAAGCTGCCCTCGGCCTTCGGCTGGCATCTAGTGGGCAAAGCCCTGTTTGTTATCATCTTAGGACCTTTCATTGGTATGGCAATCTATATGTGCGACATGGATGTTGACTCCCTACTAAGCCCGCTTAATTCTCCATTTCACAGGTCTCATTCGGGATGTGACCGATAGCTACCCGATTTGCATACACACTCAGAGTGTGTGCATCATGATCTGCGCCTTGGCCTGGGGTATCGAGTACCTGGTGGAGTACATCCAGGCGAGACGTCGCACCGCCGATGCCGCCCAGTTGCCAACCCAGGATGCAGGTGTCACCTCCACGACGACAACGACGGGACAGCACGATGTGAAGCTGTAGGTCGATGGCGAGAATTATGGACCAGAGAGATCTACTTTAAGGAAGACAGTCTCGCCGCGGGGCGGAGGGGGGAGTGCCTCCAGCGAGTACACAACTTTAAATATACTTAAGAGGGTCCCTGCACCACAAAATGGGGGGCACTTGCGAACCCTCGAGTGTGTGGGGACCCAAATCCCCCAAAATGTATTAAAACTCAATTTAGTTAATTAATTTTTTTTCGTTTTCGCTCGTTTTTTTTTGCAATATGTTTAGTGAGACTTAAGATTTTGGAGAGACATAATCACACACACTCCACACCACACATATAACCATATAAAATATATATACCTACTATAGATAAGCATGATTCGTCAGTTTTAGTTGTATAAACACATCTCTCAACTGAAACGAACCCACAAAGGAAACCACAAAAAAGTGCGTTTAATGCTTAACGAAAAACAAAAGGATACCCAAACTTAACTCAACTAAGTTCCCCAATTTTCATCTGATTTTTGCCGTTCTCTTCCTTTTATGTTTTTGCCTTGAATTGTTCTCTCTTTTGTTTAATAGTGAACTTGTATGTGATAGTTCAAAGATAGTTTATAATTTAGAAGTTAATCACTACTTATAAATACTACTGATATCTGCATCTGGAAATACAGCGATGCGCGACAGCAAGAAAAGAAAGGAGTCTTGAAAATTGATGGGCTTTAAAATGTACCTTAAGAGCGATGTTAAGCAACGACAAAATAACTAAACTATACAAGTATGAATAAAACAATATATACATCATGTAAAGCTAAGAGAGTGCGTTGATTGAACTGAAGAAATATATAAGAAAGAGATCGAATAAGACGAGATGGACATAGAAATGTATTGAAAAACGCCCGCCAAAGGTTGTTTCTCTCAATTTTATGAGTGCTGGACCTCTGATCCTAGCCAACGAAATGCCACAATATATATTTATATATTTACAATTGAAGATTTCTTGCAGCGGTCTTGGAAAGCACTAATACATTAACTAACTTGCAAATCAGAATCTTTTAGATCCATAAGATTACTTAACCAAAATGCAACTAAACCCAACCGATAAGCAATAAATACAAACAATCCATGCAAACCCATGGGAAATGACCAAGTAAAAGTAAATGTAGCAAACTTTTGGGCTCGGTGAGAATAGCTACACTGAAAACTATACTAGCCGTTGCCCAGGTAACGACATTCGTATATACCATATACACAAACGATTTTATCTAAGTACATTTTGGGTACTTAAATTTATCATGGAGCATATATTTTTTGTCGAATTAATCAATTGTAACGAGCGATTTTGATACAAGCGTATGAAGCAAACTTTTGGAAATGTATTGCCCGATATTGTAGCCTTATAGAATAATATATTGTATCAGTATATGAGAATATGTGTACATTAAATTGGAAAAATAAAGTGATCAAAAAAATAAGCGTCCAGAAAATTCATTTAAGGAAAGACTTTTCCTGGAACCGAAAATAAAAACAGGATAGGTTTGATCTTCAGAGGAAAATTATAACAAATTGGAGCAGATTAGATTGTTGTTAACTTTCAGTTGGCCTCTAAAATTAGAGGAACCTATCGGATTTCTAGAGTTAAAAGCAGCCATCCTCATTTTTAATAAACAATGAACTGCGTAACTAGTTAATGTCATCATCTGTAAACTCAGAAATCCGGCCAAGATACACTCAACCATCATTATCACCCAGTTAGAAGTCATTTTTAGAACAGAGTCGGGTAAAGCTCATGCGTCCGGGGTAAACAAATGTAATGCGTGAAGAATAAATTTAAGTTTGTATAAATTACGCGCAAGAAATCTCGCTGAGAGGACGGATGAAGCGGAGGAATGTGACGACTACCCACGAGGACTGTTGTAAATCTAGTGACAAACCTGTCCGAAGCATTATTTCTGGAACCAGAGATTCTTATCAGCAGAGTGGGCCCAAATTGTTTTCGATAGAGGGGCGGCGTTGATGATAAAAAACCGAAGTGATGCTCAAACACATTTCCGCGATTCGCAAATGTAATGTTACAATTTCAACAAGAATTTAGGGGGTGTGGAAGGTACGCATGGTACTTACACTTACGGAAATGCTCGAAAAACACGGCGGGGGCCGTGGAATCTTAGAAAATTCTAAACAGTACGAGTATCTCGATCTGGGCTAATCTTATCGGGAAAGCCGTATTGTAAACCTTCGTCATAAGAAGCTTAGCTTGGCCATAAAAACCAGAGGTACGATAAGCGGGTAATCGAGGAGGCTGCTACTGGTTGCGCCGACTTATACGGTGGGATTGATATATGTACACGGATGGAGGGATGCTTCAGATATCTGGGTGACGACTGAGTTCCGACTCCATCAGTAGCAGTTCACTTGCCGCCCAGCATTCGCGATGAAGAAGTCGAAAGCCTACACTCTAGAGGCCCCTGATGGCGGCTGGGGAATCCTCGTCTGCATTGGCATGGCCCTGCCCTTTGTAAGTGAAACCAGGAGTCTCGGTGAAAAAGAAAGTGAAAATTTTTTTATAGTGCCACCATTTCTAGTCGATTACTATTTCGAATATTAGAGAATTCAAATACGATCTTATAGAGGTATCCCATGACTTCATCGGGATCCAAAACATCAAGTTATGGAATCCTAGAAGTGCAGTTTTGGGTTCCCATTCTTGGTCATTAGAATTACGGAAAAATCCAACATGAAAGTGGATTAAAATTGTGATCCTAGTTTAAAGGAAAAACTGTAATGCAGAGTATGGGAAAATTCAACCACAAACTCATAGAGGTACCCCACGTCTTAATCGGTATCCAATAACTCAAGTTTTGGAATCTAGAAGTGCATTTTTGGGGTTTCCATTTTGGAAACCAGTGGAATTACAGAAAAATCAAACATGAAAATCGGTTAAAATTTTGACCCTCCTTTAAAAGATAGATTTCAAAGTAGATTATTAGAGAATTCAACCGCAAATTCATAGAGGTATCCCACGTCTTAATCAGTATCCAATAACTGAAGTTATGGAATCTATAAGTGCATTTTTGGGTTCCCATTTTGAAAGCCATTGGAAATTACGGAAAATCATACATGAAAATGGGTTAAAATTTTGACCCTCCTTTAAAAGATAGATTTGAATGTAGATTATTAGAGAATTTAACCCCAAATTCATAAAGGTATCCCACGTCTTAATCGGTATCCAATAACTAAAGTTATAGAATCTAGAAGTGCAGTTTTGGGTTCCCATTTTAGAAAACCAGTGGAATTGTTTCCGTAATTCCTCTTACTTTGCTCTTTTTTTTGTATATCTTTAGATTATTTTGCGTAAGTAAATATGCTCCTAAATTCAAGCAGCTTTAAATCCCTAGTGATATGATACGCAGAAATTTATTTTTAGATAACATGAACTTACATGGTTTTCCCCTTTTGTAGACGAGTGCTCTGGCGGCTTTGCCATCTTTTGGCCTGGTCTTTGGCGACTTCCTGAAGAGCATCGGGGCGGAGACCAGCGCCATGGCCATCATTACCAGCGCCTTCTTCTCGTCAATGAGCTTCGCCGGCTTGTTCTCCGGCTCCCTGTTCCAGCGATTCGGAATGCGCCAGGTGGGCGTTACGGGGGGCATTTTGTACTTCGTGGGCACCGGACTTCAGTTGTTCGCCACCTCCACGTTTCACCTGCTCATAGCCTTCAGCCTGGTCCAGGGATTCGCCTTCGGACTGATGGTGCCCACCTGCTATACGACCTTCAACCATTACTTCGTCAAGAACAGGGTGTTGTGGATGAGCTTTGCCCAGACCTTGATCGGTTTGGGAGCCATGCTGTATCCGATTGTCATGCAAAAGTTGATGCATTGGTATGGCTTCCGGGGCTGTCTGCTCATCCTCACGGGACTGAATGCACATGCCATACTGGGGATGCTAGTGATGCATCCAGTGGAGTGGCACATGCGTCGCGTGCCCATCGAGGAGGAGGAGCAAGAGCTCAAGGAGCTGAGGGACCAGCATCAGCCGGTGAAGCCAACGGTGGTGGTAAGAGTGCAGCCGGAAACCCCCTTAAAGGCTCCCAAGGAGGAGCCCAACTTCCATGCCGGTGATCCTGCATCGCGGAGACTATCCCACGCCGAGGAGCACATGCTGCGCGTCCACTGCAGCCGGGCTTCGAGCATCACCAGCCTGGGCAATTGGTCCGGACCCGTAGTGGTCAGCGATGCCTCTCCCCAGATGATGCACAGCCTGCAGGCCTCCCGGCGCCAGAGTATGGTTGTCGGTGGAGCAGTTGGAGGAGCAGCTGGAGGATCTGTGACCCAGGATGATGCACCAAAGAAAGGCTGGGTGCGCACCATTGTCGATTTCCTCGACCTCACGCTGCTCAAGAAGCCCATCTACGTGAACATCGTGCTGGGGATCACCTTCGCACTCTACTCCGACATCACGTTCTTCACCATGCAGCCAGTCTACCTCTTTGAACTGGGCTACAGCAGGGTGAGTAATAAAACAAGATGAATTAGCTGGGAATTTAATGTATTTGCGAACTATAAGTCGATTATTATTGCTATTAATATGTATTTAAGGGATAAAGAATGTTAAATAGCAACTTACAGAAAAAAGGAATGTGATGATCTTTTTGATGTCCTCCGTATTATTTCGCATACGATATGATACACACTTTTTGTTGATTAGAAAGTTACTTGATTAGTGGTAGGATTAAAATGCAACTGGTTATCGAATATACATATACATTATAGTACATCTTTACAAATATCACAACATAGCTTTTATATAGGTTTTCTCATCACCAACTAAAGTTGAATGGAAACACCAAAATTATGATCATATTGTACCAAGTTGTTTCTGTCCAATTAACAAATTTCTATAAATTTGTTGATCATATATATTTGATTCTATTTGATTTGTTGATCATATATACGCATAATAATGCGCATTATTATGCGTATATATGATCAACAAATCAAATAGAATCAAATATATATGATCAACAAATCAAATATAAAATTATAAAAATAAATTGGACAGAAAAAACTAAATAAATAACTTTGGCAGGCCAAAGATCGGTTGCAGTTTGGTAGAATTAATCCCCAATATTGTTCTTCATTTTGCGAAAAAACTGGTATAAACCTAGATCAAAAACACTTGTGTACACAACTGAATACCGGAACAAGACCGATATTTTGGTTCTTAAGTTAAAAATCGGTTATTTTTTGTGTACACTATTGAATACCGGAAGACCGATATTTTTGTTCTTAAATTAAAAATTAAATTTAAAACTCGATATTACCGACTTTATATGCTGGAGTAACATGGTTGACTATAAAGAAATGTTTAAACAATTTAAACCTTACTTTAAAAAAAAAGGTGCTGGAATTTAAAAAAAACTTTATTACACTTACTCAGTAAACAGTTATTTCGTCATTAAAGGCGTTCATAACCTAAGAAAAATTGCCTGAAACTGATCGCATCATAACGGCGTCTGCGAAGGAGTCCCAAAAGGGAGCTCACAAATGCGACTTGAAGGCTGCGAGGTTTTTGATTAGTAAATGTTACAAATACAAGTGCAATAGGAATTATACGCCTTTTTAACCAATTAAAAGCGTTTTGTTCGCAAAATGGCGGGATCCAGGTGAGAAAACTTACTTGAAATGTGAGTAATTGGGTTGCATTTCATCATTTTTAGCTGGCTTACACACAAAAGATCACTCTGCACATTTATTATGACAAAAGCTTGTATTATTAATTATTTTAATAATTTGGTGTAATCTTAAAAAGTTTGAAGCGTCATACGATTTTACATACGACAGTGTGACCGCGTGCCTGTAATTTATTCAGAAATTAGCAGAAATTAGATGTGCGTCAAATTAGCGTCGGCCTGTTAGCAACGAAAACGGGAACGGTGGAATATGGAACATGGGGCCCTTTTTATTTTTAAATTTTCTCGCTATTTGGGGACCAAATCGAAAAATTTAAAATGCTAGATTGTTAAGAAAGAAAAGATCTATCGAGCTAGGTAGGTTTGGGACACATACGAGGCCTATTAGTATTTCAAAAATGCATTTGAAACATCGTGTCCCCACAATTTTGTTAACTGCTCCCCTCACAGAGGTTGTGCCAATATGCACGATAAACCAAGCTATTAAGGGTTAATTCAAGCTCCTTGTCTGAAAGTTTCATCAAAATCAAACCCACAGTTTTCGAGAAAAAAGCCTAACAGTACCGCAACCTCGGATTTTCCCCATACAAAAAAGGGGGGCAAAAATGAAATTACCTACTGCTCCACTCCTAGAGGTTGTGCCAACATGCACGGTATATGGGTAGATAGGGGATAATCTAGGGACTGTTCTGTGAAAGTTTTATCAAAATCAAACCCACAGATTTTGAGAAAATTGCTTTACAGTTGGGGTAAAAAAAGGCCGTTTATCCAGAAACTGAACCATGAACCAAGACATGAGCCACAATGTAAATAGCTTAGCCGTGACACGCAAAACGTAAGTGTCGGCAAACGTAAGTGTCAGTAAAAAAGGGAGATAGCCTCAGCGTAAGTGTCAGTAAAAAAGCGAGATGCAAGATGAGAATGGGAGATGGAGAAATAGCGGACAGGCGACGCCATCTTTTGAGCTAGTAATTTTAGAGATGGGACCTAAAGCGACAGTTATCGGAAAAGCGCATGATCGAAAATCGATTACCTAGGGGTTTGAATATTTTGTAACGGATGGAGATTGAGCTTTGTCTGTTGTAATCTATATATTACTTTCCAGCCCGATACTGCCACCATTATAGCTATTGGAGCAGCCGCAGACTTGTCATCTCGTATTTTTCTGGCCATCACAGCTGTGTGCATCCAAGTTCCCTCCCGATACATTTATTTGGCCGGAGCCGTTTTAACGGTCTTTGCTAGATTTGGTAAGGACAGTCTGGAACCAAACATTTCATATCTAAAATTGATATTTCCCCAACAGTTTTCAATGGAATCACAGAGTTTACGGGTATGGCCTACATTACGGCCGTGATTGGATTTCTTCGCACCTGGCTCCACGTTCCATTACCCTTGGTATTTGCCGACTACTTGTCCAAAGAGAGGTAAGTCCCATGATGTTTTACATTATCATATTTCATATTATGTTCTTCTGCAGGTTCGCTACTGGCTATGGCTTGTTCATGTTCACCCAAGGCAATGCCATGTTCCTCATTGGCCCCATTGTTGGAATCATACGCGACAAGACCAAGGACTATATTCTGGTGTTCCACATCCTCAATGGCTTCATGATCCTTTGCGCCGTTCCCTGGGTCATTGAAGTGCTTATAGTTAAATTCCGGAGGCGCAACAAGATAGAACGCAACAATGTGGATCACGAGGAAGTGGAGAACCAAGGACGCAGTGCAATGGTCCATTAAAATTGTATAAGTTCTTAGGAAAATGTAACATCTGTCAACTCTTTAAATGAAAATAAAATATAATCGAACTAAATTTTTTTGCAAGATCAATTCGAAAGTGGGAGGCTTAACTGCTTTTTGCGTTTTAAAAATGATGTCAAAATGTAATCGATAACTTCTTACAGTGATACCAAATACCAAAAGATGGGTCACTCTTTTTGGTATCCTCCAGTATTTTGGTGATACCGTATGGCAATCGCAGTTACCCCCGGCGGCGGTCACATTAACGGGACCAAAAAAAAAATTTAGTAAATAATAACTTAGTAAATAGTATAATTTTTACCATAGAAGGTGACAATGCTGCAGCAAATAAAGATGCTGGTGCTGGGCATCATCACGCTGTGCCGGCGAGCGCTGTGCTGCTTCTCGAGGCGCCGGAAGCTGAGCCACAGCGGCTCCTCCGGATCCGGTGACCAACTGCAGGCGGTGAACGTGATTGTGGAGCGGGGCGACTTCGCCGCCTCCCCCGGAAACCCCACGGGCGGCCGGTCGGGGGGGCCGAAGGAGCGGGACTGGAACTCCTGGGACGACAGTCCGCGGACCGTCGAGGAGCACATCGAGCAGTACCGCCAGCGGATGGCCCAGCCACCAACGCCGCCCAAGGAGGAACCCGAGCCGGATTTCTTCAGTGTGAGTTGGCACGTATGTGCGTACGATGTAGCTGACCTGATTACAGTGGCGGCCAAGCTGATAGGACCCCAAATTAAGAAGGTTCACAAACAGAAAGTATTTGCTTACGGATAATGATAATGATTGGGGATCTATCTAGATATCTTGGTAATTTGTCCCTACTGAAATTTTTTATTTAAAAATTAAGATTATCCTGCATATTTAGGAACTGGAATATTTAAATCATGGTTTTTAACATTTGTGGGTTTTAAAATAAAATCTCCTTTTATAACCTTATCTAGGCATTTAATACAAACCCAAGTCGACATACACATTGGAACATTTTATTTCCTTGTGATTTAATAAATATCTATTATCGCACATTTAAAATATAATTGCGTACTTACCAAATAAAATATCAAAATCATCATGTTAAACTGAAAAAAAATAATTATAATTATAATTGGTCAGCATGGGACTCGAACCCGAATTTTTCCTTGTTTTTTTTAGCGAAAATTTAGTAGATTGCCTAATGTTTTAACTGATCTATGATTAATTTAATTAATTTTTCTTTGTCTTTTTAGAGAACATTTAGTAGATAACCTTACGTTTTAAATAATCTATGATTAATATAAAGGAAGACAGGTTGAATTACGTCATTCTTGGCCAACCTAACCCAAAAAACCTTAAATTATAAGAAATCTAATGAGCCTTACCTTTAAAAAAAAAATTGTCGAATTTTTATAAGAATAATATATGAGTTAGTTAAATAATATTTGCTTAATCGCAGCTGTTCGAACCTCTGATGCTGTTGGTATAAAGTTATTAATTCCACGACATCAATTTGTCAATAACTCACTGTCTGACCAACAAAAAGTTAATTATTATACAAACCACAATAGAATGCCTAGTTAAAGGCTTAAACCCAATACCAATATGAAACCCATCTAAAAAATACCTTTTTTAAGGCCCTTGACTAATTTCGATTTCCTTTTTCCAGGAGCTAACACCCACCATTAAGCCGCAGATGAAGTTCTATCTGGAGGATCCATCCGCGGCGGGGACGGCCAGCCAACCGAGTGACTTTTCAAGACTGCAGGCCCAGGACCTGGTGCCCATCAGCAATAACGTAAGCTGATGACGCCCAAAGCTGGGCATTATGCGCCGTAATCTATATGAGTACGATATATCCCTCTTGGCAGGCCGATCTCGAGGACTGGGTGGACGACAATGCCGGCGGCTGGGAGGAGCTGGACACCTCCCAGACCAAGCAGATCCTGCGGGAGAAGCGCCGCGAGTTGCGCCACCAGCGACAGCCGGCCGTCCGGCCAGCCCCGCCCACTGTGGGGGCCCAGCGGTTGACCGACGGACAACGAGCGGCGTAGTTGTCGCTGCACCATCCCCCCACCCCAACCAACCTCATCATCCAGCACTCCCACTCTGACCATTCCACAATCGACCATTTGCATTCTGTTTCCCCTTTCTTTTGTTCGATTTAGTTGATTGGCCACACGAAATAAATCTTGCCTTTCACTCGCACTTCCCTCCTCGCGGATCAGTTGGGCCACACTTCCTGATGGCTCTGCGGTTATGGTCACGCTCCATTGGTCACGCTTCTATGTGGAGTGGAGTGGACTCGAGCCAAAACTCACAGCTCGAGTCCATAAAAGCAACGGCCGGCGGCGGGAGACGCAGCTTTCAGTGCGATGCTGCTGCCGGAGCTGCTGCTACTCGGCTTGGCCGTCTCCCTGGCGGATAGTTACGACCGGAGTGTCAACTACTGGGAAGCCTTTGCGCCCGGCAAGCTGCTCCAGCGTCTGGACGCGCTCACCGTCAGCGATGTGGATCAATCGAAGGTGGCCAGGCTGCCTGAGATGATGCAACCCGTCCTGGCAGCCACCAATCAAGCGCAGGCTAAGGCGGATGAGGATGTGGACTTGGATGTGGATGTCGAGGCTGAGGCTGAGGCGGATACGGCCGACGAGGACGACGTGGACAGTCACAGTGCGGAGGCCAGCCACGAGGGATTCTCCGGCGAGGATTACGAGCGCAACTACGAGCAGTTCGTCAAGGAGTACTTCGATCGGGCTGCCGACAACCACGATCTCGACCACGACGACGACGAGGATCTGGAGGAGGAGACACAGGCGGAGGCCACCAATGTCAAGGACCAGCGCTGTCGACGGGTCAAGCGGAAGGATGGCCAGCTGTGCGAGATCTGCCGCCAGTTGAAGAACAACGAGGTGTCGGAGACGTGCAGCTACTCGCATGACGATCAGCCGGAGCAGTATGCTTATGGCAGTGGCACCCAGTTCAAGCGCTACCGCAACGATCCCGCCGAGAAGAAGGAGAAGGATGGACAAGAAGGGGCGGCTGAGCCGGTGGCACCCAGCAGCCTGTGCGTTCGCCGCCAGCAGGAGAACAGTGTGTGCTACGAGTGCAAGGACAGCAAGGGCCAGAAGATCGAGCGCTGCTACGATGTCCAGGCCCGCAAGGCCAAGACAAGCAAGAAGAAGAAGGCGTCGTCCTCGTCCTCGTCCTCGTCAACTCCCACCGCTTCACACAAACGGAAGCCGCGTTCCCAGCAGTCCCAGCAGTCGGAGCAGGAGCAGCGCATCTACAAGCGCACCATCAGCTACAGCTATGCCCAGGGCACGGATCAGCAGCAGGAGGAGCAGCCTCCTCCAGATGGAACAACAACGGATCTGCCGGTTCCCCGCCAACGTCGCCGGCGGCTGGTGAAGATTACTCGCCGACGCGGACCGGTCCGAGTCCAATGATCTTGTTCTGTTTCGTTTTCGTATCGCCCAACTCATTGTATCCCCCACTCACTAGCTTAGACTAATTATTACACACGTTTTTTGTTACAATAAACCATTTTATAAGACCACGTTGCATACTTGTCGGCTAATCAGCTAGCAAAGATTAAAAATGAAAAGAGAATGAAACTAAACACTGTTTAAGATTAGGATCCTAAAAGGTACAATTTCAGAAGTTTTCAAAAATGCTTTTGAAACCATAAAGGAAGGTCCAAAATATGGAAAACGCAGTAATAAATTGTAAGGATTTCCTGCTTCGCAAAAATATATTTTAAATTTCCTAACAATACAATAATTACAAGAAATTGTATATGAAATAAAATATCAGGCCAAATTGTAATACGAAGATAAATATGTAAAGATTTGCGAATTGAAAGGTAAAATATATTCCTTTTCAAAAATACAGAACAAATTTAAAACCTAAGAATTGTGTAACAAAAATATGATATATGGAAAATAAAAATGTGGCAACGCATATGCAGTATTTTAAGCACCTCTTCCATGGATTCCAATGAGGGATAAATAAGACTCGTTAAATTGATTTCAATTGAACAACAAAACTTTCACAAAAGTCGTTTATTAGCGCGATTTCCTATTCGTTTTATTTATTTATAAAACCACAAATATTTTGCTTTCTGGATGCGACAAATTGCCATTAAACGTACACAAAGACCGGTGGTCCGAACAACATTGACTTAAATATAATTTTGGAGCTGCCGAAAGAAGAGATTTCCATTCTGCCATTTAGAAAGAGACAGCTAGAGAGCAGTGAAAAAGATAGATATAGTGATCTGTGATAAATGCAGCTTTCGGAATTGTTAACGTTTCGTTTCGGTTCGGCATGCAGTTAGGATCACAACGACCTAAAAATGAAACCATACTCAAACAAGAAAGGAAGTTAGCTTCGGCAAGCCGAAGCTTATATACCCTTGCAGCTATAATTATTAAATTTAAAAACACAAAAAATGATATTCCCAATAGTATAAGATAATATGTCAAAAAACACCGAAGCTATAATTTGTTTCATATTATTTTCCTACCAATTTTCCGATCGTTCCTATGGCAGCTATATGATATAGTCGTCCGATTTTGATAAAATTAAATTCGAAACTCAGAACTAATTAAAAAATGTTATTTCCAAGCGTAGGAGGTTATATGTTAAAAAACACCGAAGCTATAATTTGTTTCATATTATTTTCCTACCAATTTTGCGATCGTTCCTATGGCAGCTATATGACATAGTAGTCCGATTTTGATAAAATTTAATTCGAAATTCAGAACTAATTAAAAAATGTTATTTCCAAGCGTTGGAGGTTATATGTTGAAAAACACCGAAGCTAAAATTTTTTTCATATTATTTTTCCACAAATTTTCCGATCGTTCCTATGGCAGCTATATGATATAGTCGTCCGATTTCGATAAAATTTAATTCAAAATTCAAAATTATTTAAAAATTGTTATTTCCAAGCTTAGGAGTTTATATGCTAAAAAACACCAAAGATATAATTTTTTTTCATTTTTTTGTCCGATTATTCCTATGGGAGCTATAAGATATAGTTGTCCGATCCGGCTGGTTCCGACTTATATACTACCTGCAAAAGATATAAGACTTTTGGGAAAGTTTCAGCCCGATAGCTTTAAAACTGAGAGACTAGTTTGCGTAGAAACGGACGGACAGACGGACAGACGGACAGACGGACAGACGGACAGACGGACAGACGGACAGACGGACAGACGGACATGGCTAGATCGACTCGTCTAGTCATGCTGATCAAGAATATATATACTTTATGGGGTCGGAAACGTCTCCTTCACTGCGTTGCAAACTTCTGACTGAAATCAATATACCCTCTGCAAGGGTATAAAAACACGCGAATATATAGCACACGTAAAGGGTATGAAACCGAGTTTCTAGCCTATAAATTTGAAAATCTGTTTTTCTATTGTTGCTGCAGTGCTTTGTGCGAAAAAAGGACATTGAATATTTATTGTGATATGAACTGCATTTGCTTGTGCTTTGAGAGAGACATTAATTAATAGATTTCAATCTTTCTTTCCACACTTTCACATTTTCGTTTTGAACCCAATGACAATATTAATAAAATGTTGAGAACTCCTGGTAGATTTTTCTCATATTAGAACAATTTAGTTGGGTAACATTTAATTTTAGACATTGGTGCTTAATTTAGTTTAAACCCATTTGGTGGCTGCTACTTATCATGAAATTAAGTAATACTATGAATTCCGGAGATTGATTTCATATGAAAGATGGGATCATGGCTGATGGTTTCGATATTAAGCCCTATATTTCTTTGCTTTCAAAACCTCGTTGAGTTCGCTAGCTAAACACTTTCGATTCATTGGATATTTCGCAAGTTATTCGTTGGCTATATAAATAGGTACATTATAAGTAGTTAATTATAGATATCTATATAAATTGGCTGGCCTAAAACGTGGATCATCGTGTAAATATGACGGCTATCGTTATTACTAAAGCTTTTACTTCCTTATCGTCATTACATTATCGTGGTATTCTTACTTTCTGTTCGAACATTTTGTGGCTGCGTTGCTTTCGTTATGTTAACATTTGCGTTTCAACTAGGGTTAAATATCTAGCAGTACGATAATATATGAATATAAATCTTTAAAGCTTTGTTTGCACGAGAATGCCGCGCAGGACACTCCATACATATTACTCTCCCTACATTCGCACAACCCTCACTCGACGTGGGACGATTACATTTTATAAACAAAAGAAAAAAAAGAGGAAATAAAACTTAAGAAGCTAACTCTCTTAGAAATGTAAACATATGTGAACTATATATATTTGCAATATATAATTAAAAACAATTGAAACATTAAATATAAACAATTTATAGATTTTGTAATTTTTCAGTGATTGGCACAAGAGTTTCGAGGAGACGACGCAAAAAAAAGGCTAAAAACATATATGTATGTATAAACAAAAAGCGCTTAATCACAAATAAAAACAATTTGTATTTTAAAACGTATATGTAGGTAGATTTAACTAGGATACGATCTAGCTGCAGTTGTTGTTGCTGTGCCTGCCGAGGCTGGCCACGGCCTCCTCCTCGCTGGGGGCTCCTTGAATGGCCTCAGCCGATCCAGTTCCAGCTCCTGGCGATCCAGCCATGGCTGCCGTCGAGGGCGTAATGGCCTTGGGTGCGAAGTAAACCTCGTAATTGTAATATCAAAGCTCTTCGCTGGCCAGTTTCTGCTCCTGCACGTACTCCTTGGGGAAGTAGCCCACCTGAAATGGCACAATTTTTTTTAAAAACAACCCAATTTATTGCGTCAGCTCAGCTCACCGTGTCGCCGATCTTGCCACGCCACCAGCCCTTGCTGTCGCCGTCCTTTCCAATGACCAGCACCTGGCAGTCGGTGCGCAGCTGCAGCTGATTGCTGCCAGCCTTCGGCTCGTAATCATAGAGAGCGGTGGCGATCACCTCCTTGTAGGGCCACTGGAGTGACTGATTGAGCCTGACAAAAGACGCACAAAGTGGTTAAAATAAGCACATAGGTATTACCCTGCTTTTAGCCTACCCTGCAAAGTTCTCCCCCAAATCGTTGCGTTCGTAGTAGGAAACCAGCTCGACAATGGTCTTGAAATGCCTTCGCGAGGACAGGCAGTAGAGCATGGAGTCGCCGGAGTTCTCCTGGTTGATTTTCATATGCTTGATCACATGATCATCGGTCCTAGGAAAGGAATATTGAAACTGGTGGTCTAGATAAAGCTAGTCGGGCGCACTACTCACTTCAGGCTGAGGGCATACATCGTCTCGTGGGCCGTGGATGGACCCTGGGGACGCACGCGGAGCAGATAGGTGCCTATGCGGCGGTTCTCCAGCCGATGGGCCGCCGTCTCCCGGTCCATGTTGCCCGCAAACCAATTGAACTCGGACAGCTGTCGATCGCAGACGGGCGGCGGCACGCTCACCGGATTCTGTTTGCAGCGACCCGTCGACGAGATGCAGCCCTTGTGCACGCTGATCTGGCACACCTTGCACCGATAGCCCTGGTGGATGCGTCCCTTGAGGAATTTGGAGCAGTGGCGGCACGTGGTCGGGGCGTCGAACGTGTAGATCTCCATTTTGTGGTCGGTACTCCTGCAGCCGGGCGGTTCCAGGCTTTCCCTTAAAGTGCAAGGGATATATATACATCATTTGAGAACTAACTATTATGAGAACTACAATGCATACATGGCCTCGGTAAGGGCCTTGCGCCACTTATCCCGCTCGTGCTCCGACTTGAGGTACAATGTGAAGGCTGTTTTGCCCGACTTGCGGGCCAGAAGCAGCTGGTACTTAAAACGCGTATCCCGGCCTAGGGTTCGTCGCGAATGGCTCTGCTCCACCCGATAGTCGGCCAGGTTGTGGGAGTCGCGGTACGTGTACTGCATGTCGCCCGTCTTGATGTGCAGCGCCTTCACCATGATGAGGATTTTGTCGAAGACGAAAGCATAGCGCAGCTTGGTCTTTTGATCCTCGTGCGCCTTGATATGCAGCTCGCCGTCGAGGAGCAGGCGGCCATATTGCAGCAGATCGCTCCCATTGCCATTCTGCAGCAGATGAAGATCGAAGATGCTGTCCTTCACCTTCTGTATGATGACCAAGTGGTCGGAGTCGCGCTTCACCTCGTTGATATACTGGGACACATCGATCATGGCCTCCTTGGCCCGCTCCAGCGATCGGTAGTCGTCGTGCAGCGGCGACGTCTCCTTCACCAGCTTGTCCAGCAGCAGGTGGTACTTGAGAATGCGCTGCATGGGCACCGACAGGATGTCCCGCAGCTGCAGTTTGCCCACATTGTAGTCCCGTTCGCACTTCTGCACCAGCTGGTCGATGATCTGGTTCTTTTTGCACACATCCGCCAAATAGTCGATGGCCCCCAGCAGGCAGGAGCAGTACTCGCCGTAGATGAGAAAGGGTTCACGGAACTCGAGGAACACCTGGGCCATCTTCAGTTTGGCATTGGGCGTCAGGGATTCCCGCAGTTTGTCCAGGAACCTTGTGTGGATGTCGGCCAGCTCCTAAAAGACAGAAATTGCGAATGTAGTTTTAAGAAACGAAAAAAGGCCTGGTTCCAAAAATTGTCTACGCTGAGAACTCTTCTTTTCACTTATTCGAGAAGAAACGGTCTTGATATCAAGATGAAGTTCTCAAGTGTTTGTCAAGAAAGTTCTCTTTGACTTTGTTTTTCCAGAAGAAACGTTCTTGAAATCAAGACGATTTCATTTTCAGGGAGCTTGAACTCACTCTGATGCGCGGGAATATGACACGCAGCTCGTCCTGATTGAGATGCCGCTCCAGCGGTCCCATGAACTTAGTCTTCAGCGCCGTGAGCACGTCCAGGTAGTTGGATTCCGTGTCGATCAGCTCCCGGATGACATAGTCGCGCTGCTCGAAGCTCGTCGACGAGGCGGTCTAAATGGGGGGCAAAAAAAGAAGGACGATGGAGGTGAGTCCGGGATTAGTGCGGTCAGAACTCGGGCCAAAGTGACTGGGCCACCGGAATGGGTGTCTCATGCACGGACAGGCGGTGGTTCGGTTCGCAATTCTACCTGGCTTCTACTCGTCCTGTGCAGCGCGCACAGATCTTGGTACACCTCCTCTTCTTTTGTGTTGGTGTGGTCGTAACCGGTTCCATTGCATGCAATATTGTCGGTGGTACTAAACGAAAATAAAGGCCGAAAAGAAATACAAATCATAATATGAAATCAAAATGGGGTATGGAATATATTTTGGGGACGGGGAGTTCCTATTGAAAAGAAAAACAAAACATAATAAGGGGGCCAAAGAGGGGATCTGCGATATCTTATGGTAAATATATAATAATTTAAACAATATTTACTTTTTAACAAATTTCATTCAAAATAAATGTTTACTGTAAGAAACTAAAACCCTATTTTCTGGAAATAATAAATAATACATTTCTGTAAAATTAAATTTAAATTCGATAGTCCGGCCAGCAGTTAATCGATTTCCCTCCCGATAACAACAGCCCGCTGCTGCCCTAAACGGGCCTTAAAAGAACCAGGGCTGCAGGGCTGTTGAAATAATATCGTATCGATACAATATTTATCACCCGAAAAATATCGATATATCAAGTATTTTGAATTGTTTGGTTATTTTTATAAGGAAAATAATAAGCAAGGACAATTTTAATACTCAAATTTAAAACTACGTATGTGACTTAAAGACTTAAATTACTAACAATCGAACTTTGCTTTTGAAATTTATAGTTATTTATACATTATATACAAAATTTAAATACCCCGGTCTGTCTTTTTCGCGACAAGATATATTGATATATTTGTCATATCCCTAACTCCCGTTTTACTGACTCTTACGTTGGGGCTATTCCTCTTGTACTGACTCTTAGCGATAACAGTGATATATCAGGTGAATAAATACCACGATATAAGTATTTATTTTTAATACCGATATATTGATATTTTGATAATTTTGCACATCCCTATTTCAGAATATCTGGGGCGAATAAAAAAAACTGTGTTTTCGGACTTCATATTTTATCATCCCCCGCATTTTGGACTCGGACTCCACGCTTGGCCACGTGCTCCTCCTTTCCAGGGGACCATGGACCACCACACGTACGCCAAGAGCGGATCCAAAAAGTGTAGGCTACAACAACAACACACGTGTTCTATGGCCCAAAACTCATGCAGTTTCTTTCATTCTTTTGGTTTTTTGTGCTTTTGGCAATTGCAAATTGCACTTTTTCAGGGACCGCGGATGAGAAACGCGACTTGGTGGCGCAACGGATTGCCGCGGATGAGCTATTCTCCAGATATTCACCGAAACACGCGGAGCCATGGAAGTGAGTTTCTTGGTTATCCACGAGGAGCACTCGGGGAAGTCCAAAACTATGGATAAAATCCCTTGATAAGGGATCTCCAATTGGGTTTGGCAAATGATTTGGGGTCTACTTTCAATAACTCCCACATTTAAACACCCAAAACATGAATATAGAGACATATCCAAAAAGGAATTTGTGGAGAAGTCAAAATCTATAGTCAAAATTCCTTCAAAAGAGGTTACCAATTGGTTTTAGCATAAAACTACTTGAATATTATCTACATTTAGACACCTAAAACATATTAGCATGTCGAAATAATAGAAGAAAACCCAAACTATCGTTAAAATCCCTCAAGAAAAGGACCCAATTGGGTTTAGCACCACCCCTTTAAAGCACCAAAACAATGGTATTACAATTATAATCCGTTTGAAGGGACTGATAGCATAGAAATTACTTCATAACTAGTCTCAAAATCTTTTTTTAAGTGATAACCTCAATTTTACAAACGTGTAACATTAAAACATTTGGTGAAATAGGAATAATCGAATAAATCACTCAATGAGAGGAAATTTGATACTATTTCAAAACAAATCAAAGAAACTGTAATGGTAAACTGCTACTATTATATATGTCCAAAAGAAACCATACTATCCCAATTTTTGGTTTGAGTCTATCATTAAATTAGGTATTCCAATATAGGGGAATTTTTAAGTATACCTCTTTGTATGCTATACTAATTACCTAAAACAAAATTCAAGCGGGGAGGTTGTACTAAGATCATACCTCATATCATAAATATTTAATATATAGTTTAAAAAGGGACTAAAACCTAATCTGTGCTGCGCTATCCGCTTAAACAAAACACTAATGATATCCCCACCTCTTGCATTCCCCAGGAAATTCAAGGACATGGCCAAGATCGGCGACTTCAGCGAGATAGCGCTGCGCAAGCAATGGTTTTCCATGGTGCAGCGCTACCGCATCCACAAGGCCAACACGCTGGGCGCCCCGCTGACCAAGCAGAGCATCGAGGAGCTGAACAAGGAGTGGGAGTTCTTCGGCCCCATCCACGCCTACATGAACCAGAAGACCGCCGACCTGCACTCGTACGCGCTCAAGGAGCCGAATGTGGAGCCACCCAACAACAATCTGGCCATCGCCAGTGTCTACTCCTGCGACGAGTCCCAGCTCTCGCCCCTCATGCTGGGCGTCCTCAATGACCACAACTTTGGCGAACGCTCGCCGCCCAACGAGGGCGGCGGCGGCGGTGACACCGATGACATGGACGAGTCCGCGTCGCCCTGCCATCGGAGTAATAGCAACAAAGACAGCCACATACCCAGCAACAACGATGAACTGGACAAGCTGCTGGCCGAGGCCACCATGCGCAAGGATGCGGAGAGCAGCGGCGGCGGCGGCGTTGATGGCGAGGATGTGTGCATGCTCCAGCTGGGCAGCACCACCTGCCACGAGGTGGAGTGCGGTCCAGTGATGATCGGGGGCGAGGTGTCGCTCTCCAACAGTCGGTACAACGACTTCGAGGAGTCGGCGATGCCCGCAACAACGGTGGTGAAGACCGAGCAGCTGGAGCAGCAGCAGAGCGATCCGGCGGTGGCCAAGATGGCCAGGAAACGCCGCCGCAAGGTGCTCAGCGAGAAGGACAAGTATTACAGGTGAGAGATTCGGAACAACAGAGTGGGTTATGTTCAGAGATAATTTTAAGTTATTAAGAACTATTCTTTGTAGATAACCAGAGCTAATTGGCTTTCACTATTCTATTTATTCAAGATATGCAAAGCATTTAAGTTAAAGGTTCCCAAAATGTTACAAAATCAAATGTTAAAGAGCTTTTTCATCTAAAAGTAGTCATATTTCTGCACTGTTTTTGTTTTCCCACAATTATCTTGCACTAGCTGGATTCCCCAACTCAGTAGAAATGGAAACTAGAACCCCAATTAATTTAAAATTCCCTTTTGCAGGCACCGCCGTCACTACGAGCAGCGGATGGAGAAGCGTCTGATGGGTCTGTGCACCGTGGTGGGTCAGCTGCTGAAGCAGTTTGCGCCCCACATGGATGTCCAGCCTCTTTTGGCTCTGGGCAGCGACATGGTCCTCAATTCGCCGACACCCAGTAGCAGTGATGAGAGCGGGAACGAAAACGAGGCGGAGGAGCAGGAAGTGGAGGAACAGGAGCTGGGAATCGATGCGGATGGCATCGGATCACTCGGAGTTTAAGCGGGCATTCACTTAACCACCACGTGAATGATGCTCCTCCACGGGACTATCCTCAACTATTAGTTCCTAGTGGAGTCGTGTGTGCGTTCAACAAATCCCATCTCAAATGTATTGCGAACTAAAGAAAAGCGCGCAGACTTTACTTGCGCTGTTTAGATAGATAGACACGCTAAGTGATTACGAAAACTGAATACATTAATCAACTGAAAGAATGTAAGCACTAGATAAGCAGAAACCAAATACAATACGTATGGAAATGTAACAAGCTTGGAACATTAATGGGATCGTAACTTCTAATAGTACTGCAACTTAAAATAAACCAAATACCAAACGGTTATAAATAGGTACAAGGGGATAATCAAGTTAATTAGCCAAACCAGAGCAATCGGACGGACGAGATAGTGAGTGGGACATGTTGTGTTTTTAATGGGATCCGGCTTTCAATCGACCTTATCGCGCATTACATTCCCCCGGGTGAAAAGCAGAAGCTCTCGGTTATGGATCGATATGGGTTTACCTCGGTCCGATGACTGTACCGAACCAACTACTTTCGCAATGCGCAGAAATACAGTAGTAGGTGGTTGTTATGTAAGCAAAAAGAGGCAGTGGTTGGCAGTTGGCAAGTACTTCCGGTGGCTATGTTTGGCACGGCCCTCGATCGATGTCGGGAGGGTCAATAACCCTCTGCATTCCCCTTTCGGATTCAGAAAGAGGCCAGCCGAAGAGAAGGAAGATACCGATATGTGGAGGCTCTAATCTCTGTTTCGTTTTTCTTCAATGGTACATAGTGCGCGTCCGGGTTAGTTAGTTAGTGGTTAATGAGTGGGTGGAGGGGGAGGAGTGGGTGAAGCTCAAGCGCAGGCAAGACAAGCAGTGGTTCTGGTGGGCGGTGCTGGGCCGTTTCTAAAGCCTACAAGGAGGAAACTAGAGGATCAAGCATTCTGGGGAAGATCAGGGATCAGGGGCAGAAGGAAGGAAGAAGAGGAAGGGCTGTTACACATGACAATACACTGGGGTGGGTGGATTTCGTGGAGCAAATCGTAGGAGCGGAAGGTGATTATATTTCCTTATGATTACTTAGTTATTTAAGATCAAAAATCACATTCCGTGTTCCTATGATTTATACTACATCTCCACTAGACAAGAAACTTTAGAATTCCCATACAGATATTGACAGATTTTAAAGTATAATACAAATGTTTCGTACTTTTCCGAACCCTCTATCTATCTACACTGGTCGGCATATGTATTTTGACAAAACAAAAGTTAAATATACGCATAACTTGAATTTACTTCTTGTAAACTATAGGCACCAATGGAAAGGTAATTTAAATGCCGTTTGAATAATACAATACATTTCTTAACCCATTCAGTATTTATTGAAAAGGACGAATTTGTGTAAATCAACTTTTAAATTTTTTTTTAAAACTTTTTTCTTCGACTTGAAAATTTAAATTTTTTGATGCAAAAAGTTTCTTCAAACAAAAATAATAGTAACTGCAAAAAGAATTTTTCAAAAATCATTTTTCTTATATTTTTTATGATTTTTTGAAAAGGCTTAAAAACATGCATTTGAGCCATATTTTTCTCTTTTTCATACAAATTTTTTCCGACATTGTCACCTTCAAAAAATCATAAAAAATATAAGCAAAATGATTTTTGAAAAATTATTTTTGCAGTTACTATTATTTTTGTTTGAAGAAACTTGTTGCATCAAAAAATTTAAGTTTTCAAGTCGAGGAAAAAAGTTTAAAAGTAGATGTTTACACAAATTCGTCCTTTTCAATAAGTACTGAATGGGTTAAGAAATGTATTGTATCATTCAAATGGCATTTAAATTACCTTTCCATTTATGCCAAAGTTTACAAGAAGTAAGTTCAAATTATGAGTATATTTAACTTTTGTTTTGTCAAAATACTTATGCCGACCACTGTACATTATCTGTTTTATGATATTTATGTATGGAAATTCCGCCGCTTTCCTGCTCGATCCCAGATCCAGATCCCACCCCACGCCGGACACAAAGACAGAGTAATATGTTGGACTGCACACCTCGGGTTTGGCCTTCGCCTGGAAGGTGACGTAGCACAGGTCCTCGTAGACCTTCTCGTCATCCTCGCTGTAGATGTAGGCGTACTCGTGCTCGTGCTCGGTGCATGCCATCGAGGATCGGTAGTTGTAGACGGCGGCGGCCGCCCTCTGCAGGCGCTGGCTCTCGCTGACCAACAGCGACGACGAGGAGGACGAGGTGGACACCAGTCGTCCCATGGGTGGCCCTGGTGTGGCCGCAATAGACTCAGATGCAGCGTCGGCCAAGGGCATTTCCACTGCACTGCACCGGGCGGCGGCATAGGATTCCGGTGTGGGTGTGACCGCATTGGAGGCGGAATGATCCGTGGTCGAGCCCACCACATCCAGGGTGAGATCAAAGGAGAGTTCCCGCACGGGGCTGCCTGCCTCGCAATCGGCCAGCAGGGGCGTCTCCACGCCCGCATCCTCCAGGTCGTTCTCGATGGTCGAGTCGCACATGTTGGACAGCGAGTCCTCGATGTAGTCATCAATGTCCTCGGTGCCGTTCTCGATGGTGATGTCGCTGTTCTCGTCCAGCGATCCGCTCTGCGAGGTTCGGTCGTAGTATTCCGCCGACGAGGAGGCAGAGGCGGCGTCGATGCTGCCCGTCTTCCGCATGTTCAGATCCCTGGTGGCGATGGCGATGGAGGGATGGTGAATCCCCCACATGTGTATATACCACCGATAAAGCAACACACGCATTCACACACACATTCATTCGGAGATTCGGATTCATTCACAGAGTAGTTAGTGTGTTAGACAGAGATAGGAGACAGAGAGAAAGAGAGAGAGTGTGTTAGATAAAGCCGAGGACACTGAGATATCGCTTGGGTTCGGTTAGCGGTACTACTTCCCATCTCATCTTGCACGGAAAACAATGATTATCCATTATCAAAGGAGTATTTATGCTATAATTACTTTGGTCACTTAAAAGGTGTCTAAAAGTAGTGATACCATTATCATAGCCTAGTATTAGACGATTATCAATGGAGAATTTAAGTTATAATTACTTCGGTCACTTAAAAGGTGTCTAAAAGTAGTGCTACCATTATCATAGCCTAGTATTAGACAGCTTTATAGGTACTATTTCTTTATCTCGTACAGAAAATATTTACTATCCGATATCAAGGGAATATTTATAGTTGTTATTGCCGGCTCAAGTAAAATCACTTTATAAGGTGTCTAAAAGTAGTGATACTTTTATTATAGCCTAGTAATGCACAACTTTAGAAGTAATACTCCTTTATCTCGCACAAAGAACATTGATTATCAGATTTTGGGTATAATCATATATATGAAACACTTTATAAGGAGTCTAAAAGTAGTAGTTCTGATATTTCGAACTAGTATGAGATCTTTTTAAGTAAGATATTATGTATATTGATTATGATTATCCAAAACTTTTAACTCTTAAACTTTTTGAGATAATATTACGATTTCGAAAGATTTTAAGCAGAAACGCGTTTTTTCTACAGATAGTGAAGCAAAGACATTTTTTCCATGTGCTCGATAAGCAGCCAGACATAGGCTTATAGACTGGGGTCCGGGAAGTATGTGAGCGCATAATGAGATCGGTTCGGGTCGCATTGGCTTGGTTTGAGGGGCGGAGTCGGGGGCAGGGGTTGACAATGCTGGGGCAGGAAATGCAGGCCGCGAATCAAGCGGGGAGCACGCACCATGGTCAAGGGGACTGCAGACAGAGATCCCGCCCGGAATTGGCTACTCACGTGGAATGCAGGTCCTTGTAGATGGCCTCGTCCGAATGGGAACGCTCACTGGGCGACAGCTGCAGGTTGAAGCCCCTGGAATGTGTTAAAATAAATCATTATTAAATTAGTCACAACAAGAATCATATTCCTTTATAATTCAAAAACATATTTTGTATAAATATATGAGAAATAAAAACAATTACTGGTGCCTAATTCATTTCCTAGAAATGTACTCTATTAATAATTCCCATATATACGTGTCGAAACAATTGTACAAATTCCAATTCAGCTCATTGATAACAAAAATGTATTGCGAACTGCAGCGAATGATTAATTGATGGGCCACTGCTGAAAAATCAATTTAGCTGTGCGCTGAAAAACATTCCAACATTCCGTGTAGGTATTTCAGGAATGCACTTGAGTCAATATTATTTAGTTGAAGTTCTACTTTAATCAGTTTATCTTCTAATATCTTTCATTATATAAAAAAATAAATAAATCGGTTTTCTATTGCTAAGTACTTGATAAAACCCTTATTATTTCAGTTTCTCTTTATCACAGTAAATGAATACTATCTGAACCTCAATGGCTTGATGAAGCAGCGAAGATCTCAAGGTCTGGGCACAGAGGGCCCACTTGTTTGCCCACATATCGCAAACTGGTGATAACCATGTGCGAACTGGGGTTCGAGAGACTCACACAAGATCCGGGTGCAATTGCTGCACCTTGCGGCACTGCGACAGCTTGGAGAGCGTGATGAGGACGCGGTGGAAGTTGGTCAGGTCGTACAGCATCGTCGGCTCGAAGAGATCGGCGTCGCGGATCCCAAAGTTGTTGTGGCACACGTCCAGGAAGAGCTTGATGTTCTTGCTGCACAGGAACTGCAATGGATGGAACGACGTTTCCGATTTAATTCAAGCGTTTCTTATACAAAGGGTAGTACGAAATTCAATAATAGCATAGGACATATGTATTTTGAAGTATTTGTATTTAACTTAGATTAAACTAATTCTATTTTTAAATTTTCTAAATATTAAAGTTCTTCATTTGGCATCAGTTTTTTGTAAATGAAGCTTAAATATTCCATGATCGTAGAACGGACATTTTGGGCTTATTCATAATTATATCTTTATAGGTCTTAAGATGTATATGACTCATATATTATAATGCATTATCTTAAAAGATAATTCTTAAAACGGATAATTTTAGTTATATCTTTATAAATTTTATAAATATTAATTTTATTTTTTTAGCTTAAATGTGCCATGATCTTAATAATATCAATATTTGGACTCATCTGGGGACTTTTTTAGTTATTTTATTATTAATCTTAAAATTAATTTGTATAACATATTATTATTACATTACAGGCTTCCAATTGGAGTTTAAATATTTTCCTTCTGCGAAATAATTGTGCGGGGTAATTTTATTTATTTTTTATAGATCTTTATATTTATTTTTCTAACATACAACATCATATAATTTCCATTGAGCTTAATATTTCTTGACTTCAAAAGGCTAATTCCTAGTCTCCATAGGGTTAATCAAATTCATTTTTTCAAACATCTCAAGATTTATGTATAAGCATTCTTGGTCTCCCCTGGGGATTATTTTATTATAAATCTTGAAATTAATTTGTATAACACATTAATATTACATTACAAGCTTCCAAAATGAGTTTAAATATTTATATTTATTTTTTATAGATCTTTATATTTATTTTTCTAACATACAACATCATATAGTTTCAATTGATTTGATAGATAGATCTTTATATTTATTTTTAATATACATACAACATCATATAGTTTTGAATGATTTGTTCTAAATAGAGCTTAAATATTTCTTGACCTCAAAAGGCTAGTTCCTAGTCTCCAACATTTCAAGATTTATGTATAAGCATATTTTTCTTCATTGGGGGGTTCTTGGTCTCCCCTGGGGACACTTTGACCTACTTCTATACAGATCTTGGGGTTTATTCGTAAAACACAATATGATTGATTCGCTTGATTGATTTACCTGTGCCATTTGCGGCTTGCGATTGAACTCGCGCGGGTCCATGCTGCTGGGGTCCAGGTGGATGACCAGGTTGCAGAGCAGCACGCCGTCGCGCAGCGTCATCGCCAGGATGCGGATCTCGGCGTCCGCCTGGGCGGCCTTGTGGTCGGGCGGGATGACCTTGCACCTGGTTAGCCAGGCGACGCATTCGCGCCACAGATCCCCGTTCACGCCTGCCACGCCCCCGAAACTGTTGCTGTTGCTGCTGGCCATTTGATGGGTGGTTGGTGGGTTGTGTGTTTTTGTGGGCCAGTGGGTGGGATGTGGGGTGTGGGGTGGGTGTGGCAAAGGGGGCGGGTAGTGGTTACTGGACAGGCGGGGCAGGGGGTGGGGAGGGCGACTCTCGTTGCGTTAATGAAAACAATTGAGACTCATCAGTTGGCCGTTGCTTTTGCCTTTGCTGTTGCGATTGGATTGGTGAACTCAGCTCACTGGATGGCAAACACACAGATACACAGAACGAAAAACGAAAAGCGGAAAACAGAAAGCAGAAAGCGGAGAGCACAACACAACAACACAACTAGGTGTCGACCGAATTCCGCGGAATGCGCCGCTGCGTTTGCACCGAACTAAACCGAATTGCGCGACAGCCGTGGCACCCTTTTGGCTTGGGAAAATGCTCACTTTGGTTTTAAAAACTAATTTATTTTATTGCAAAATATTGGTTTATCGAAGAGGAAGAGCGAACTGGACTTCGAGACCGTTCGCTGTTGGTTGAAAAATACCACAGGGCTGGAGAAATAAAATACCAAAAATGATCAACAGTGCTGACAGATCTTAGGTTTACCGCTACATTTAGCTATATTTTGAGTGTGCATTTCGAAAAATAAAAATGAATTCCTATGAATTTTACCAATTAATAGTCACCAAAGTCTTAACACCTTTTATATTCAATTAGTATTTATTTTGGAGAACGAAAATGGTCAAAACTTTGAGGATTTTACAAAACAGCTAATAAAAAAAATTTATTCATAAAATTGCAAATTATTATAGAATTGCCGTTGCGTTTTTTGTTATGCTAATTTAGACAGCAAAGTTAAAGAAAATATTTTTGAAAGATCAATGTTCAATACCCATAATGCGTTTGTTTTTCTGGCAAATACTCGCCAGCCATATCCAGTTGGTATTTTTCCGTGGCCCGGCGAACGGTAACACAGCGGCGAGCGAATAAAAAAAAATGTAAATTGTGCAGCAAGTGAAATTGAAAATTGAAAAGCAATATATTTAAGTACGATCCGTGTGTGCGGACAAACGGGGACATCAAAGCTAAATCGGCGAGCGGGCGACGCCGCCACGCCCCCAACCGCGCGCGTGCAAAAAGAGGCGAATCAACGCGATGGCCTCCCTACATTCCAGTTGGCGTTTTGGCAAGCGGAGCAAATTACAATTACGCATTAAAGGTAATGCAACGAATGTGTTAATTGACATCAACATGGCATCATCATCGTCACCGTTATTGGAAGCCAGTGGCTGGAGTCCTTCCAGATTTTCCACATCGCCTGAGCGGCAGCAGCTGTTGCTGTTGTGGATCTTGAACCGTTATTGTTAGCGCTTGACCCCCTCCCCCTCTCCCTCCCCCCTGCCCCTCTTCACTTATTCAATAATTGGTTGCATTGCATTTGTTGACATTGATGTCAAATGCAATGGCAACCACCACCACAACAACAACGGCGGGTAGTAGTAAAAGAAGAAGAAGAAAACACGCTGGCAGCACTGCGCATAACATAGCGGTAACGATGCATGGTAGTGATGTACCGATGTATCGACAGCATGGCATTCTGATCAGCATTTATCCTGATCCGAGATCCCGTTATTTATATAGCATCACTTGTTTTTCTTTTCTGCCTTATTTATTTATGTATTTCTTAGTTTTATTTTGGTTGCCTTTGTTGTTGTTGTCAGTTGACCAAATTCTTCTGCTACATGTTGGCCGACTATTTATAGACTTTAGTCGCCAGCGGCCCCAAAAAACGATGACGCAGCAACGAATAACAATAACAACACGCATAAACATAAAAAAAAATCATTAAAAACAACAATAACACAGTGAATGCTCGGTTTCTTCCATTCTTCATGTCCTTCACTCTTTCGTTCTTGTTCCTCTCTTCTCTGCTCTTTCTCTCCTTTCTCTTTTCAACCAAATCCATCATACAAGTACAGTTAGCTGCAACAACAACAACAACAACAACAGTGAGTCTGTTATGACGCCGTTGTCATTTCACGTGCACAGCCTGCAGCGACGTCGGCTGAGGCAGCGGCAGCGGCAGAGCTGATTAGCTTTCCTCGTTGATCAATTTCACTTTGATCGCTTTCTAATGCAACTAAAATGTCCATATCTTTATGCATGTGTGCATTCCATGTTCGAAGAAACCCGCGAAGAATACAAGATATGGTCTAGAAACGATCCTATCCAGTATTAATATGCAATCTGTTCCATTGGACCTACAAATTAACCCCGAAATTCAATTTTAAATTTTGGATCTTTATATCAAATCGTTTTCTCTTTATACCCTGTAATTTTGTCAATGTATGACGTGATCTTTTTAATAATTCCTGGTTTTATTTCTCATTATCATTTAAGACACAAGACAGCATCCATCTAGATATTAGGAATATATACATGTTCCCAGAGACAGTATATGTTTCGGAATCTTGTTTAAAGAATTTATATCTTAAATGCATAGTTTTATGTATATAATACCTATCTTATTATTAAAATTAATAATTTATATATAGATAACATTTCCTACTTTCAAGGATTTAAGAAGTAATACAATCTATAAGACCAAAATGATCTATGTGTCGATTAAAATGCACTTATATCTAATCATTCCCCATCATTTATTGCCTTTACAGTTTCGCAGGACCCGGAGGACTTTTTCCGCCTGGATCCCAAGCAGTCGGCCGCCGAAAATGCCTTTGAAATCTACTCGCTGCTCTGCTTGGAGGAGACGCGGGACACCAAGCGCCTGTTCCTGCTCAATGCGCTGGCCTCGCTCTGCTTGGGGGCCCGCAAGGGCTCCCACCACACCAACATACGCTTCAGCACCGAGGAGCTGCTCTACTGGTAAGGATACTGGCTGACACCCCACTGTTCCATGGCTAATGCTCTTCGTATTGCTTCCATCCAGCCTGAGTGCCTCACTGGTGCACAACTTCACCCAGGTGCGAGCGGCGGCGCTGAGGACGATCCGCTATGCCATCAGCACGCCCAAGGACATCAAGGCTTTCAATGCCCTGCAGCTGCAGCACCTGCTGTGCCGCTCCATCGACCTGATGCTAAAGAACGACGACGAGCGCGTCCAGGCCCTGAAACTAGTGCGTAAGATGCTGGCCATCGCGCCGGAGGACATCAGTCCGGCGGTGGTGCGCTGCCTCGTCTCGCTGGCCGACAGTGGGATCGAGGAGAACGACAACCTGCTGCGCGCCTGCCTGGCCACCCTGGCGGAGTTCGCCGTCCTCAATCCGGCCCTGCTCATCGTCTGCGGCGGCGTCACCTCCATCACCCGCAACGTGCTGGAGTGCCATAATCCCCGCATAGCCGAAAGCCTGTGCGGCGTCCTCCTGTACCTCCTCGAGTGGCCGCAGACGAGGAACATCTGTGGGGTGCGGCTGGATTGCCTGGCGGCTCCGTACTGTGACTTTACCTACAGGCTCGGCATCATGGATAAAAACAAGTGAGTGGTACATTGGAAGCCCCTGAATGTTGTAACTTCTGAAGCTACGTGTCCAAATTCTATCCCAATATGCAAACTGTATAAGGGGTTTTGTTCAGAAATGAATTCGACACTAGTACTATGTATATACAATACTTTTAAAATTCTGGTAAAAAGTCTTCAATAATAAACGTCTAATTTCCGCGATTTGCGACAAAAAGTGCTGACAGCTAAACAAACATTGAAAAAGAGTTTACTTTTGTCGAAATTGCGCAAGTGCTGAATCAAATTTATAAGCCAGACGTATGCGGATCAATTTCACTGATTGATTTGCCAAACAGTTTTTTGATTTAGCAAAAAAGTAAATACTTGACTAAGCTTGATGTTATAAAAAGTGTCATAATTATAATATAATACGTACTCACCACATGTTTTAAACTATCTTGCAGAGATGCACGTGAACTTCGCTATACGAGCTGTCGTCTGGCACTTTTGTCCGTGCTGCGCAGCTGGACGGGCACCCTCGAATTCTGTGATCCTAGTAAACCCTCAGGCCTGAAAGCAATAGTCGACGCTCTTTATTTAAACCAGATCGAAGTTCGAGTGAGTACTGTCTCTTCACTAACTTGTATTACCAATCCTAAACCAACAACTCCATTCGAACAGAAAGCAATACTGGATTTGCTGTACGAGCTGCTCTCGCTGCCGCAGCCCACCTGGACGGACGACTATGCGGTGGCGCTGCAGGCTGTGGATCCGTCGGACTTTCAGGCCTCCTGGCTGCTTAGCAATGGCTTCGTGTCCGCCGAGGGACGCTCCATTCTGCCCACGCTGGCGGCACGTGCTCCGAGCGTGGTGGAGCAGCACCTGTCGCTGATGCTCTACTGTTTCCTCGAGACGGGACTGCTCAATGCGCTCGTCGAGGTTGCGGTGGGCAGCGACCAGTTTGTCTCGGTGCAGGCCACGGTGCTGATTGGCAAGATCTTGCAGCTGATGCACACACACCTGCCGCCGGACATTTGTTGCACAAGTCCTGCGCTGCCCACTCTGGTGGGCCATGCTACACTTGGCAACCAGCAGGCCAATGCGGCAGTGGCCGCCCTACAAAACTACCAAAAGATGCTACGCCAGCGGCCGGCGTCGTGCAGCCTTTTCCTCGACAGCATTATCCAGGGCGGTGCCCTCATCCAGACGCGACTGTTTCGCCGGCACCTCAACGTCCAGGAGCAGGCGGTTGGTCCTGTGCTCCAGCTGCAGGATACGGCTGAAGCGGCCGCCTCGGCTGTGCCGCCCGCCGGCCCCTTTCGGGCCACCCTCGATCGCCACCGGCTGGACTCGGTCTCGTCCAGCGACGAGTCCAACTCACAGGCCCCGACCTCGTCGAGGTCCAGTTTTCGACTGAAGCGAAAGTTCCTCCCGCAAGCCTTCTTTGACAACTTCCGGGCCTTCAATCGGCTGCTTACCGACTCCCGGGTGCTTAGCCAAGCGGATGCGCATCTCTGGGACTGGGATGTGATCACCACAATACTTAAGGTGATCCTTCTGAGATCTCTAATTTAACTACATTTATAATATTGACCTATTTCCCAGTCGAATTTAATCCGCAAGCTGGACTACACTTTGGGCAAGTTCCTAAAGCGCCTCGTGGACTTTTACAAGCCGCGAAACAATCGGTTCTCGCATCAGGATTTGGTACCCGGCCAAAGCCTGCCCACCTATGTCAGTGCTGGACTGGATTTGATCGATGTCCTCTTGGGAAGCAGCGAGGTGGGTTGAGCTTACCTTTAGAATTTTTAAGAGGCTTTATGTAATAAGTTATTTATTGCTTCGCAGCTGGAATGCATGCGCTACATAACCGACTACTTTTCGGACATCAGCCAGCAACTGGCGGCCGTCACCACATCGAATCGTGCGCACGACTGTCTATTTAGTCCGCAGCACATGAACAACACGATGTGCCAGCAGTATTTCCTCTACATCGGACGCATGTGCCGAACTGTTAAGGGCATCGAGGTGCTCAATAACACCACCGTATTTGAATAGTAAGTATAGAGATATAGGGATATATAGGATCTCAGCTAATCCAGATATTCCTGCTTTCAGCTTGATCAACTTGGTGCGAGTGACGGACCACGTCTGCTATGTAAAGCTGATTGTCTCCGGCTTGAACTACAGCTACGAGAAGAAACCACGTCAGGTGCTGGAGAAGGCGCTTACGTTGGCGAAGACGAGGAGCGGACGCCTGTACGCCACGCAGTTCATGGCGGTGCTGCTGCGTGCCCGTTTGCCCCACTTTGAGGTGTGGGGCATTCCGCTGATCATCAACCAGACGCGCGATGCGGACCGCAGCGTGGTGCTGGCCGCCATGGATGTGCTGGAGGAGGCCTGCCACGACAAGTACTACCTGGAGGAGATTGTCAGCCGTTGGCCCAATCTTACGCAGCGCGGTGATGCAGGACGTCTGCTAATGGCCCGCTATTATTCCCTGCCCCGCGGACTGAACAGCACGATGGCCAGGATAGAGGAGGAGATCCGTTACTGGCGGAATGGTTACAACAAGCGGTACGTGCTACTGGTCGAGGCTGATACCCACTCCAGCCTGACCCTGCACATCCGCAACGAGGACGGGTACTACTCGCGGCGCAACTGCAACCAGCGGCCACAGACCGTTCCCCCGAACATTGCACCACATCTGTACGGGCAGATGGCGCAGACTGGCCAAGGAATGACGGCGCTGAGGAAGCACGGGGATCTGCCGCAGCTGCTGGAGCTGCTCACACGCGCCAAATGCACGGACGATGCCGAGTGTCTGGACCTGAAGGCGGCCATTTGGGCACTGGCCCACGCCTCGACCCATGCCAATGGAATTGAATACTTTGTGGAACTGAATGCCAGGTGAGGGGCTAATTTAATATCTCTCCTAGCTTTCAATTTCTGTATGCATTATAAATATATATTCTTGATTACTTCCAGACTTTATGAGAAGTTAATTATACTGGTGACCAAGTGCGAAGTATACTCGGTGAGAGCCACCTGTTTTAGTGCCTTAGGACTCATCGCCGGCACCCAAGCAGGGGCCAATATTCTTTTTAAATTGAGTTAGTACTCAACTAGCGTAAGGTTTAGGTGAAAACACGAATGCTGACTTATAAAATCCTTATATATAGATTGGCTGAGCGTGCGACATGACAAGAACACCATGTGGCCAGTGCATCAGCCGGAGGATTGGATGTCCAGCCAGTACACGCCAGTGCGACATTACTATGAGGACGCGCCGGCGGACAATGTGACCATGATGGAGGACTATATGGAAAGATTCTACGACACAGGATCCTGCTATTGGAACCTGGTCGCTGACCAGACTGATGCGAGCGGTGCCGGAGGAGTGAGCGTATCCGGGACCACCGGGGGTCTTCATCCCACAGTGCAGGACCCGAATACAACGACCACGACCACGGACAGCGTGCGCGCAACGGACGATGTGCATCCCAGACTGTTGTCCAGCGTTGTCGGGGGAGTGGCCGCCAAATCGAAGACCCTGCCGGAAGGCAGCAATCTGCGTCAGGGCAAGCACCAGCGCTCGCTCTCCGAATCGAAGACCACGGATGTGATCAGCTTGCTTGGCGGTGGAACCACCACCACGATGCCGGGAACGGGTCTCTATCCCACGCCCTATCAGCACCGAATACGGTACAACTCATGCACGGATTCCAATACTTCCGGCGTGAGCAGCTGCGAATCGGTGACCGGACGCACTGCAGCCGCCGCCGCCGCAGCTGCGGCCAACGAATTTCAGCAATTCCCGTTGAGTCCCATCCCAAGCATGTCCAATCTGCTGGAGAGCGACGAACTGATGCGACGCCACCAGCTGGCCACCAGTCTGCTGCCCTCCCTCAGCCCGATGGCAATGAAGGGCTATGCCCAGCTGCGCTCCCTGCGCGCCCACAGCCGACCAGTCTTCTCCGTGTCGTCGGCGGAGTTCTACGACTTTGCGGAGCTCATAGACACTCCCGAGGTGACGATGCGCAAGCCCGACTGGACCCATCCCCACCGGAGGCTCAAGGTGCGTAGCCTGGACCGCCAGCCCAAACTGAATGAAATGTATAGGTAAGTTGGTTAAGTTATTGGATAGATATGTATATTAATTTGTGATCCCTTTGCAGAGGCTTTACCCCGATCGAATTGAATGTGCTGCTGCCCACGCCAAATGCTCCCAAGTTCCTGCCCCAAAACGATCTGCAGGGGCCGTGCTACGCGGGCATCTGCCTGCCCAAGAACGTTTTGGACCTGTTCCCCACGCGGAACCTCAGCCGAACGTATGTGTCGCGGGACATCCAGGACCAGGATTTAGTCGGCATCAATCTGCTGGGCAGCATGGGCCGGCAGCAGTTCCTCAACGACTCGCTGACCAACGAAGGCGGCGACGAGTCCTCGGTAATATCATCGCTGTCGGACGTCTCGTCCGCAAGTCGTCGACAGCCGCGTCAGTGGCAGCAGGGCGCCAAGCATGCGAGGAGCCAGTGCCTCCACTGTGCCCGTTCGCCGAGACAGCAGCGCCACGACAATAGTGGTAGTCAGAGCAACGGTGGCGGCACATCGCTGGCCCCCTGTGAGCTGTACAGCAGTGCAGCGGCCGCTCTGGTGGCGGCCGGCATCCAGGCCGGACCAGTGATGGCCAAGAAAAGCGCCTCCTCCGCCCCAGGGGCTTCGGCGGCCCTTGGCGGCGACATCAGCTTCCATTCGCCGGAGAGCATGCTGAGCGAGGATAGCCTGCCGGACAGGCTAACGGCCTCCATCCTGTACAACGTGCAGCGCCTGGCCAATCCCGTCAGTGCCAAGCAGTCGAAAATGGCTTTGCTGGAGCTTAAGCAAAAGCACCCGCATGCCTTTCAGGTTAGACCTTGTTTGAAATCCAACCGAAATATCCAACTTATCATCTTATCATCCTTTTTATTCACTCAAGGACATTTGCCTGTACTCGGAGTCCTGCAAAACGCTGGGCAGGAGCAGCTATCGGATGATTGCCCGCCGCTTCCTGCAGGAGCTCTTCCTGGACCTCAATTTCGACTCTTTCTACGTGGAACCGCAGCTAATAATTGGAGCACGAAAGTTTCCCGCTGAGGAGAAGGCGGAAGCCACGCCCCCTCAGCCCATGCAGCCCATGCCGTTCAAGCAGACTATTCTTAAGCCCAAGCCGCCGGCCCAATTGGCCAGCGTGTACGAGACGAGTTGGGAGAACCTGCTAATGGACTGCTCGCCTAGGATTAACAAGGTATCGCCTGCCGCTCCACCGACCAGTGGCAATGCCAATGCTAATGCCCAATTGAAAGCAAAGGCACGAAATCAGCTGCACATCGACGACACGGAGAGTTCGCTGTCCAGTACGGACGGCGAAGATGAGCCCGGCGAGGATGTGTGCGACGGCAGTGGAGCGGGCACTCAGGCCAGCTCGGTGACCACCGCCCACACAGCCCTGCCCACCGGGAACAGCAATCGCAGTAGCATCTGCACAATTAGCCAGCAGCTACCGGGTGCCGCCGGAGTGGCTGTGGGCACATCGACCTCCGCCGGAGGGGCGAGTGCGTCGGATGAAGCTAGCACTAGCCTGAGAAATGAGAACCGGGAGTTCATACGCGGGCGTTTTTACACGCTGGAGCTCGACTTGAGCTGCACCAAGAACAAGTTTCCTATCAAGGATCGCAGCCAGGCAACACCGTTGCCACCGCCGCCGCCAGCAGCCAAAAGCCCGTCCACACTGTCTTGGCCCGTCCCCTGGCGTCAGGCGGGCGGAGGTGCGCAGTTGGTGTCGCCCAGCGACGGCAGCAAAATGTCCTCGGATGCTCTACTCTACTCCACGGTGACCAAGAGCCTGGCGGCATCCATGGCCAAGCCGGTGGGCAGTCTCTTTTGCGAGAAGCGTTTGCAGAGCTCCAAATCGGAAGCGGTTCTCGATGAGGTGGCGATCGCGAGGAGAGGAAGCTGGCGCCAAATCCTAGGCGCACTCGGCGAGGATCAACAGAAGTAGTGGTCGATGGTCGATGCAATATCGCACTGGCTACACTCGCATCTCATTTACCGCCCGCCCGCCTTCCTAAACCGAATCCGAAACCAATCGGATGTTTGTAATATATCAAATCAAAGAAAATGTAGCTACCTAGTTTTAGGCAAACCCTACTGTAGGACCTAAGTTATTTTCGCCTAGTTCGTTACGACTAATGTTATATTACCATAATTACTTTTACGATCATCACCTATGCATAGTTATTTTTAATGAAATTCATAACCCTAGGCAGGAAACCAACAAACCACAAAAAATCCCAAAAAATATAATATAATTTTCTAATATTATATCTACGAAAAGCAAATTGAATGGATACCTTAGAGCAACAAGAAACAACCACAAACCACCGCAATTTATTTAAACAATTGTACTTAAAAACTGAAAGAAACCTAGTGGCAGGCGAAAACAATAGGACCACAAAATCCTTAAACCAAGAAATCATTAAAGTTGAAAGCAAAGCAAAAAAAGCGAAAACCGTGATTTGTTCACTACCAATAAAAACCAAAATGAAATCAATAAACTGAAAAAAAATTGAACCTTAGGATCGATTTACTGAATGAAGAAGGGAGGAGAATGAAATCAATCTTGTCTTAACTTGGAAGAAAAGAAGATTCTACAGATGAGACCCCAACATTTTTATAAGGCGAAACCATGACTCATTTCAGCTTGACTAGATTTAGTTAAAGTCGATTTATTTAGGTTGTGCTTTAATTGAAATTAGCTAAGCAATTGTATTGGTTGAGTCATGCAATTGAAATTCTTGGAACTATTTATATTATATTGTATATATATATATATATATAGGAGACTGTAGGAATTTCGTAGTAAGCTCTATTTGTTCACTATTTGTATATAAATGCACATAATTATCTTAGGTATATGTGGTAGTAGATAGCATTGAGTGTGTACGGTGGGCAGGAAGTCCACTTTCGTCCTGGGACGAAAGGGACTCGCCACCCACTGTCTTGATTTTTAGGTATATAGTGGGGAAAAGTGAGTTGATTTTCATTTGAATTGGAGTGAGGAACCGTATTGTTTGAGTGAATTCGTTGAATCTGTCTCCTGATAAAGCTACAATTAATTGAGCACTAATTTTACATGTGTATATACTATATATAAGTACAATTATATGTATCAAAAATGCAAACAACAATATCAGTCCGTTGCCTGGCCAGCAACAACAATATCTCATAATTTCTTGATTTAACTCGACTTAATTTCACGTATGCTGAAAAATAAGTAGATAGGATAGGATTATTTAGGATAGTGATAGATTGTGCCTTTTAAAGGTATAGCTTTGATCGTATCCACTTTGCTAATAACTTTATAAAATATCTTAGCTTCCTAGCTACTCACCCAGCCTGGGGATCCTATGGCCAGGCGAAATTGATGCCCGTCAGCTGGTAGAACTTGTTGTTAAAGGGCCGGTAGAACTCCCGCAGCCGCTCGATGGCCCCCGGGTCAATGTGCGGATGGTTGCGACCCTTGGTCTTGCCCAGACAGTGCGGTGTGGAGCGGGCCTCCGACTTGAAGAGGCAGGGGAAGCCCTTGGTGGCATTGAAGTAGAAGTGCTTCTCGGTGACGACACGCTTCAGGCCGAGAAAGTCCTGGACGCGACCGATCTCGTAGGCGGGGTCCATGATCAGCCGCTCGCCGCTGATGAAGAGCAGCTGCGAGAGCGGAAAGTAGAGCAGCCAGCGCTCCAGGAAGCGGGCGTAGACGCCGATCTTCACCGGCCCCCAGTTGGTGTCCACCACCGAGTAGCTGCCATTGACGAAGGCCAGCTGCTCGAAGCGCTTCATGTCCGCCTTCTTGCTCGCCGCCTGCGTGTAGTCGGAGATGGCCCGCGTCACCGGGTCCCGCACCACAATCAGCAATCTATGGGGTAAGGAAATCAAGTTTAAATAATGCGGTCCCAAGGGAAAAATATAATAGGGGTGCCACATAAATGTCTAGGGTTTTGAAACCACCTTTAAAAGTAATTTCAGGTGTCTTAAAGTATGCAGTGAATGAAGAATATTCGTATTTCTGACTAAATTAAAAATATATTGTTGCATACTTTTAGACACTTTAAAAAACATTTAAAATTGATTTATAAGCCCTAGCGTTTTGTGTGGCACCCCTATATTTATGATTATAATATCTGGTAAAATATTAAAAGTTAGGGTTCCGCAGGAATCTGAATCTCTGGAGTTATGAACCTTTTAAAAACTGTCAAGAGGTATGCTATGTTATAAAAATATATCAGAATGTCCTAATAACAAATTCTAAAGCATACTTTTGCACTAATTTTTAGATTTCACTTCTATTGGAGATTTTAAAATCTAGAAAGGTTTCATTCCTATGAGGAATGCTCACTTTGTGGCCGGATTCATGTGGTAGACGCGCTGCGGCACCTCCTTGGTGACGAAGTAGCTGGGCGTCTTCTCCATGGTGATCTGGCCCTCGATGGTGTAGGGCATGTGGTGGCGGTACCAGCGTATACCGCGCTGGTAGTGCCTGTCGAAGAAGTGCACCTCGGAGCCGGCGGCCCTTACGTCCGGATGCAGGCGAATGAACTCAAGCAGTGCCCGCGTCCCACTCTTCTTCACGCCAATGATGAGCGTGTCGGGCAGGTGGCGCGATGGTCGGAGGCCCTGCTGCCGGAGCAGCTGATACTTGGGCGCCCCATCCAGGCTGCTGGTCACCGTCTGAACCGCAGGAGCACTGGTGGTGGAGGAACTGTTGCTAATGCTGCTGCTGCTGCTGTTGTTGTTTCCCGCGTCACTGCTTTGGTTGCGGGGCGAGGAGGTGAGGGCCAGTAGGTTGCGTAAGTTGCTCTGCGCGGGAGAGGTCAGAGGTCAATGCCACACATAGAAGGAAATGGCCAAGTAAATAAAGCCGAAGAGCACGACTTTGGGATACCCTTTTGCGGTATATTACTGGTTTTTTTTAGGCCAATTATTAATATGCCTGAGAGTAGGAAACATAAAATCTTGAATTACATTTATCACTGCCTACTTTGAGGCACATTTTAAAGTGATTTCAAACCGCTGGAGCTCCTCTATAAATTTTTATCCATATTTTATCTGTATGCATATGCACCAATAATTGAAATTATTTACCCTCGGTTAAACGGCCATAAAAAAACCACCCAGGATACATATTCACCTGCTGCAAACTGCGACTGATGCTGGCCAGCAGGCAGGCGTTGAAGCTGTAGGAGAAGTAGACCAGAGTCACACAGACCACCAGGGCGATGGCCAGGCTGCGGCTGCTCAGGCTGAGGCTGCTGCACCAGATGCTCATCACAATCATGTCGGGCTAGGCGTATTTAAGTGCTATATCTATATATCCTGTGGCTCCGGTCGCCGCTCCGTCGAATTCCATTGCCAGTCAGTTACCCCGGAGCACTGACTGCAGCATCCTGATTCGGATTCTGATTTGCAATCGCAGCAGCGGCTGGCGGCTACCGCCAACGCGAGTCGGGGGATGGGGGCTTCTCGGAAGTGGTGGTGGTGGTGGTGATAATGGGCCGGGCGCTACGAGTTCGGCCTGTCGTCGCAGCCGAGTTGCGGAAGTGAAAGCCAGGGATAAGGCCGGGCCAAGACATTGGGGTGCTCTGCCAGCGGATAAGCGCGACTTGGTCCGCCGGTTCGGGTGTTTTTCTGGGGGCTACGGGGGCTACATTACGGTTACGCCTGGGAAGCGCACAGGCGCATTAGCCAGCTTCCTCTCTCAGGACCCTTATGCAATTGAGCGCCTTATTCCCGCTCGCAAGTTGGCAACACTTCCTTCTGTGACGTCGCAAATTTCATTAAGCTATTGTTCTAGCAGAGGTCCTTATATATTTTCTTAAGTTTTTTGAAATAAGATTTAAAAAATGCCTAGAAAGGAGAATAATTTAGTAAATATATCTTTACTTTACAAAGACCTAAAGAATTCGCAGTTATTATTAGGCTTAGAATGATTAGAGAGAAGGAAATTCATTTATCTTTGGTATCAAAGATCTGAAGAATTCGCGTTTAGTTTTAAACAAAAAATCATTGAATTGCATTGATAATTTGATGATGATTTTTTAGTATTTTAAATTATTTAGCTTTTTTAATATCCACATTAAAATTATACTTGATCTTAAAGTTAAAGTAGTATACAATTTGTATCCACATTTTCTAGTTTTCATATTGAACTAAATAATTGAGAGAGCTGGCTGCAAAAGACATCTTAAAGTTAAATCATCCATGCACTCTCTTCACAGCCTTTTATTTTCTCATTACTTTTCGCCACTCTCTCCAATTTTTGCTCTCGGCTGCAGTCAATTGTCTGCTCAAAGGTAAACAAACTGACTAAGAACTTACCCCCACCCACTTTAATCACACCACCACCCCCTATCTGCACCACCACCAAACGCCCACCTATGGCTGATAACATACCTACTGGCATATAATATTAAATTGAAATCAATTTCCTAAGCTTTATCGCTGGACGTTCAATTGCCCGAACTCCTATCATCATTAGCCATTTCAGATTAGTTTTAAGCCCTAGGAAATGAACAGACCAATGTCCCTAAATATGCACAAGCATACGTTATGTATACATAGCTGAAAATATATTTATATATACTTATAAGTACATTTCCTTCGAATTGTATTAAATACTAGGGGCCCTTACTTAAGCCAACTCCCGAAAGACTTGTCAGGTGGCGGACATCTGTTTATCTGTCCAAGTGGCTTACTCCGCTGCGGCATTAGTCACTCACAAGCGGGTACACTGAGAAACTAATCAGGTAAATGGGTTTGCTTACTGGAAACTTCTTTAAAAAAAATATTGGGGATGTCCATATGTATACTACGATTCATAGGTTAGGAAATCTATGTCAGATAAGGTCTCTAAAAGTATGCAACAATATATTTTAAATTCAGAGGTGAAATGGTACCCCTATATTATATTTTACATTTTTATGTATTCAACTGTTATATGTAATATACAATTTTTTTTAGATCGTAGAATGTAGTAAAAATTGCAAGATATTTAATCCTGGACACTCACATTTTCCCTCCGTGTAACCATGGTCACACATACGTGTGCACCTGGTCGGGTTATCTTATCGCCTTATCTTGGCCGCCTTTGTCGCAGTCGACTTCTCCGCTGGACTTCAACTGTCCGCATTTGCGTCTGGGGCGGCTCATCGCGGGAATCTCCACTCCGGTTGCTCGCGAAAATGCTCTAAGCTCCTCCTTTGGTTAGTTAACTAATCCTCTCCTGAAACATGACGAACGTGTGGGCCAAAGTGGTGCTGAAGTTCTTTAAATATGCGCCCAGCTATGTGGGTGAGTCACCCTATCAAGGGAGATATCTATGGAAATCCCAAGGCTATATCTCTTTAATTTTTCAGTCTGCCTGAGCTTCCTGCCCTGTGGCATGATCTTTGGATACACCATCTGTGCCTTTGTCGCCGAACGAAATCTGAATGCCGGACTCGTATACTATGGACCCCTGATTTTGGGCGCCTGCTGGGCGGTGGTCACTGCCCTGGCCATGCTGGCGGTCAAGTTCGTGAAGAAGTGCATCATCTACTGGCAACCGTGGCTGCTCCTGGCCGCCGGAATCTTCAATCTCATAGCCAGCTGCTTTTACTTTGCCGATGGATTTGGTGAGTATATCTGGTATTTATGAATAGCAGTGCTTTTAATCTCTGGATGTCTTTTTCAGACCACGTCGGAGCCTACATCTCCTATGTGGCGCACAGCATGACCTTCGTGGCTGGCTATAGTTTCCTGCACACCATCAGCTCCAAGGGCAGTCGGGCCCTGTTTCTCTCGGGAAGCTGCAGCTGCTACCTTCTGGGCGTGGCCTCCGCCGTGAGCTTGATTGTATCCGCCTACAGCCGGAATGTAAAACAGTTGGCGGGTCAGAGCACGGTGGCGACCACGGAGCAACTGATTGAGGGAATCTACGTGAACTTTGCCGGAACTTATCTGAGTGTGGCGGCCGCCGTACTGGCCATCGTGGTGGGTCAGAAGGTGCTCCACTTCCTGGGCACCGTCGATCTGGTGAACAGCCTGGACAACGACCTGCGGATCGCAAACTCCAATGGCAGCATCTTCGAGAAGCGTTCGGAGGTGATCAAGCGGTTGCAGTTCTTCTATGTGACCAAGAACCAGCAGTGGAACATGATGCTGCTCCTGCTCTTCACGGAGGCTGTCCAGTTCGCTTTGTTCGTGTACTATGTCTACTGGTTCGCCCTCAATCCGGCCATCCGGCTGACGTCCGAGTTCTCCGGCATCGATGCCATGTTCTGGGTTATCTTCGCAGGCAGCCTGCTGGCCCTCGTCTGCCAGTGGTTCTTCTCGGTAAAGGTCACCTTTGTGGGCACCCAGGTGGCCCTTCTCTTCTTCACCCTGCTGGCCATGATCCTCTGCAGCGTCACGGAGTCCAGGTGGTCACTCTGGCTGCTCCTCGTGCTCTTTGGAATGGCCTACTCCAGCCAGCAGATCGCCTTGATGGAGGTCACCCATCTGCGGTTCACCGAATGCATCATCTGCGTCTCCTACATCCTGAAGTTGGTCTGCACCAGCATCGTTTACTTCTACTTCGTAGCGGATGCGAAGAACTCCTATTTCTATGCCACCGACTCGAGCACCCTGATGGCCCAGGGATTCGTCTTCCTGATCATCACCGCGCTGCTGGCCCTCGTAGTCGGCATGAAGGTCCCTCGGACGCATCGCGCCCAGCTGCTGGAGATCCAGTACGAGGTCTACGGCATTATCTTTATGAAGCACCAGATCGAGCAGCTCAACGTCCGCTGGCTGAACGACGGCACCATTCCCACCATCAACCAGTGAGAGATGTTGAGCTACCGATCTTAAAATACACATTCCTATCTATATCATAAATACTCAGTATTTTATTAATCCGAAATAAATAGACTTCTCAGTCTGAATTCAAAGATTGCGCTGGTTTCACAAGGGCTCTAGATTGTTGATTAAGAAGAAAGGTTTTTATTTAATATTGCAAATATTGAAATACCCATACATATCGATTTGTTGCCCCGAATTTACTTATTTTAATAGTGTAATTTTGCCATCAAATTCTACCAAAGTTTAAAAACTAAAATATACCACTAGTTATATATGGGTATCTTTCCATTGAGTTAAGAAACACCATACTAATTATTAAAGTAACACAAATATTATATGGAATATGGAATATGTATATCAAATACTCTGATAAAAAAAAATATTGGATCAGTGATCATTGATTTCGGTATAGAATACCACCATACTAAGTCAACTCTAATTTACCTTCATTGATAAGCTGGTGATATCTTTCCTCAAAGTTCGGAAACTGTATTTTAGATATTACTTTTTAACGGATAACATTTAGGAACCATCATAGCTCCCGTTGAATCCTGTTAATTACAATCCAAACAGCGGAACCATTAAGTTCTTAACTGAGATCCAGATAGTGAATGTTTGTTTTCGTGGTGTCGGTTTATTTTAGGACTAAAACTAGCGTCGTATGGAGATAATCTGAACGGCGGCGGTGTGATCGCGACAAAAGTGGCTGGCACAGGCCGAGACATTTGAACAGGGAGTCACCTTGTAGCCTTTAAGACCTGTAAAGGGAAACCAGCTCAAATAGACATACATAGACGGATGAGAATCTTCTCAAGGAGACATGACAACTCACCCAGCTGGGTCATAAACTTGTGCAGTGTGTCCATATTCCGAACGGTGCTGGCCACCAGGGTTTCCAGTCCGCTTCCTCGCCTCGTGTACATGTAATCCAGCGCACCCAGCAGGGCCCTGAACTGGGAGTCATCGTAGATCACATCGGCGGCAAGAAGAAGATCCGTTTCCGCATGGAAGTGCCAGGGGAACTCTTTGACCGCTTCCCAGTTCAGCTGCTCCGCCTGGGGCTTCTCCTCCGATGGCTTATCCACGAAGTTCAGGTCGATATTCTCGCGCATCAGCTGGACACACGGCTCACTGCCATCGGTGAGGAGGACCTGACCGGTCTTCAGCTCCAGAGCGGGGAGTTTGAGAAGGATTCCCACTAGCCCAGCGCCAGCTCCCAGCTCCACAATGTTCTTGCCGACGACCAGGTCACGGTGCTGCAGGAGGTAATCGGCCAGGGCCAGGGCCGCCTCCCAGGTGCACAATCCAGTAGTACCTTCGCTCACGAAGCTCTTGCACTCGCGGAGTGTTATGTGAACGCCCGGTTCGAGGAGATAGTGCTTGTAGCCGTAGGAGGGGGATGAAGCCCCAGTTGCACCGGGGTTATCCCCCATTGGGGCACACAAGCTGCTGTATATATCGTCGTGAACATCCTCCTGCTCCCGGAGCAAGTGCATCAGCTGCTTGAGGAAGGCCTCTAGGTAGCTGCGACGCACCGGATATCGCTTGTTCATTGGGTGGCCACAGGTGGCTGCTATAAGCTCCTGCTGATCCTCCCAGTTTAGTGGCAACTTGACCGTCTGCAAGGGAACAACCCGAAACTAAAAAGGTTGCAACAGGTGGGGCAGACTGGAGTACCCACCGACCAGGCCATCTTCTTCACCGGATAGCAGCAGAGGAACTGCTGCTGCAACTTGTCGTACTTCCCAGGCATTTTTCCCAGCTGCAAGTCCAAGTTTTCTCGGTTATTCGGATGAAATCCAGTGGACAACGAAACAACGAACGAATGTGGCAACGTGAAACGAAACCGGCGCTCGGATTAGTGTTACCGTTTTGTGAAATACCACTTGTCGGGGGTGGAAAGCCATCGAAACATATGGGGTATTCCACAGAATCGGTGAGTACCTAAATACTAAGCTAGTTGGTATTTTTGGTACTTTTTTATAATGTATAGATTGTTTTTATTCACCTGGAACTTTATATATTAGTAATTAAATATCTTTAATATATCATAGGTAGGTTTGGAGTAGTTTCTAGTTTGTAAGACAGTTATAGATAGTTTTACCTGGGTGGTTACAGCATTCTCTTCCTAGCTATTAATTTATACGACTTTATTCAACAAATAATATTAAAACTAAATTATACAACCTTGTTTTTTTTCAATTTTTCAAATATAAATTTGTTTTACCAGTTTTGTAATTTTAAAAATTATAAATTGCCTTCATATACAAATGAGTAAACTTTAGAAATTTTTTTTTAAATTTGATTAGTTACTTCAAAGTGCTTAAGGTGTGCATTCGCATGTATTGTACATTTCTGTGAGTAAAAATTACTAATCTTAACTATTTTAATAATTGAATCTTTTTAAAATGTATTCATCCCAACAAAATTTAAGAAAATAAAACCAAATAAAAGTGTTTCGGGTAACATTGAATCAGACTCATAACTGAATTTTAGAAAGTACAATTGTATCGGATTTTTTAATTTATACAGAGACTAATTAGTCTCTATACGTACTAAATAAAGGACTCATTTATGCAAGCCCCTCTCATATTTCATTCATAAATACCCTTTCAAATGGGTTCAATAAATCAAATGGAATGTATGTTGATAAGGATTATAATTGCTACCCACTATTGGGCTTCCGGGTTCTCCCCGCCAGTAATCAATCCCCAGCATATATACATAGGTAAACCACGCGTCAGTCTAAATTTCGGATGGAAGGTTTTATTTAGCGAGGGTATTTAGAGGGGATCCATCATTAGATCCATTTAGAGGGTGGACGAGACTATTGCCTCATCTTGAATCCCGAAGAGCGCTGTTAATTAACAGTGGTTCGCTATGCTATTACGTGGACCTACATATGTAGCTATAGCGCCCGATCGATTGGCGTTAGCGATCCGATCTTCCCATCGGTGCTTTTCAGCTCATAGCAATGCTGTTCTGTTCAGATTCGGTTTAGTTCATTTCCGCAGCTGGCGGCGATGGAAGTACCGCGATTACGACTGGCAATTGTGAAGTGAGATTTTGTTTTTGAATCGGTATCGGGATCATATCGCGTATACGCATATGTGTGACGTAGGATATAGAGCTCTATACGGCATTCGGTGATTCCAAGGAGTGGAGGGTATAAGCCTTAAGTTAGCCACCTTGAACTTGGGCCGCTGATCGCTCAATTAGATGCAGGCCATTCAGTTAGTCGGTCGGTGAGTGAGTGCATCGCGTAGTGTTTGAATATAAAAATAAATAAAAGCACCGAAATAAAAGCTAAAAACTACTGGCGCAGGAAGAGCAGTGCTGCCAATTGGCGGGCTTGCCAAGGAGATACTATACGGATCCCATTGGGAATACAGAATATAGAATACGGAATAGAGGTATGTAAATGTATGTAAGGGCGGTATCGGGATGGGAATCGGGACCGGGTTTTTGTGGGTGCGACACGTTCTCATCACACACCTCTCACGAGTTCATCCGACATCTTATGCCCAGCTATCAGCAAGATGTTCGGAACACCTGATTGATCCCCCCCCCCCCCATTCCTCGATTAATACTGCCTTCCATTTAACTCAAAAGCACTACAGCAGGAAATTGTCAAAACAGTTTGTAAATTAAGCAAAAAAACCGCAAACAGAAATGTTAATTTTATTCGAGTGGTATACAAGATGGTTCGTTTCCAAAAAATGCCTTCAAAACCTAATCGATTCGGGAATTCTACCCCTGCTAAAACAGCAAAATTCCTTTTAATATATTATTATACTTGCCAAAACAGTAAATACCAATAAAAATAATCACTGGCAGCGACCTGTTTTTATTAAATAAATATTTGAACAACAAATTGCACGCTCAGAAAAAATCATGTATTGAATAAATTATTAAAAATGAGCTCTTTCTCAGTTGAATCTATTTAGATTTTCCTTGAGTCGGACAATTACATTCTTAATTAAAGCAACTATCTTACTCCAAATTGAAGTTCCTAACTAAATATACATATATATATAAGATTCTTGTACAATATATAAATATAGGTACGTTAGTAAATTCTTGGGACAATAAATTATAGAACTTCGTGTTTACTTTTCTTTTCAATTCGAAATTTATGGATGAAGGGTCTAATTTTAAAGGTATCTAAGATTGTTGTACAAAGTCTCGATTTTTTTCCGAGTGTATGCCAAAACTAGTCGAAGGCGGGAAGGTGTCAATACCCTAATCATTGGCTATCTGGGCACTCAGCTGGTAACGAAAAAATGTGGCTTCCAGACCCTAGACATGTAACCATGTTCGTCCTCGCAATCTTATCACCTTATCGATGGATCCATAGGCACATAGGCTTTACTTATCTCGATCTGTATCTAGGGCTGTGCCAATTGTTTTTAATCAACTTGAGTGAATACAGTGCTAAGCTACTCCGAGTTTATTGGATCCGAAAGATCCAAGCATATGGTATGTTTAATAAAAGGGTTTCATATTGGATATTCCATAAGGGTAAACAAAAACAAAAAACAAAACTGTTCTAAAATAAATTGGTTTACAATGCTCGCTTATCGGTAATTTAGTTAAGACAAATTGTCAAATGAGTTACGAGCGACGTGAATAACGAGGCAACCACAAAATGAAATATTTAGCGGTAATACAAAAACGCAGCCTAAACAGCTGTGCAGTAATTACCGAAAGTTCAAAAAGTATGTACTTTCCAACTATCCGTTGGATTGTAAAAACGTGTCGGTTCACCTACTATGTATGCATTAAAACTATTACTATATAATGTAATATGGAGTATATACATAACTATTAAGGTTTCGTAAAGATTTTAGTTTGTTAAAATCTTTGTATACATGCCTATTGAATAAATAGAGAATTTCTGGTGAAGCATTTTTAAATACAAATCACCCTCAATTTGATTCTCCCTTCAATTGTCTGCAAGTCATTTGTTTTTAGCTTCTTGAGAGCCCTTCTAATCAACCGGTTGTTAGGAACCTATTTCCTATCAGTTGAAAATGTTATCTGACTTTTATGCACCTCAACTCTCATAAAAGATCTTAAGCTTAAACGACAAAAAATTAATTCATGTAATAAATAATAATTATAATACATTATGTTCGTTAGTTATCAATTCATCTACTATTCTGCTTTACTGTTAAGTACTTTCAGGTTGATTTATTTCATGGACAGCATTTACCTTATTTCCTTACCAATAACAATCAGTCTTCACTTTCCAGCTGAACTAAACTCCGTCTTTTCCATCCCATTTCACCCTCAATCATGAGGTTTGCACATATTTTGCACACCCCAACGCACCCAGAAACTGGAATTGGCTGGAATCTCCAGAGACAATGCTTGTCATTTATGACTTAACGTAGATCTGATCCGGAGCACTACGGAATATAGCAATGAACTACTGATAAGTGGTCACTTACGGATCAGACACACCTGACCTTGGGCCGGGATTGCTCCTCAGAATCGCAATACTCCATCAGCCCACATAAAAAAAGTTGAGTTAAGATCAAGATGATAATATTTCATTTTGTTTTAAAACTATCATATCATATTATAATAAAATGTCAGGTCATATGTAATCATATCAAATCATATTTATCTATTCCAAAATGATGTTGGCATGTGAACATTTATATTAGGGAACATAATCTTAATTTCAAATAAGTTATTTTTCTGTGCATAGAGGACAATAACATGATTCACAATTTGCGCGCTAACTTTGGTCTGGGTCTCTGGGTCGAATTTTGTCACATGACGGAGGCTGTTGATAAGGAAAGCTGCAGGTGAAGAGAGAGAAAGAGAAGACGCTTTCAAATCGGAGATTTTGGATCGTATATTATTTTTTTTGGTCCCCAACCGTGAACCTGGTTCTGGTCAGATGGCAACAATATTATACTACTATATCATAGCAATCTGCCTGCCGGAACGCATCTTCATAACCCGTAAGCGGTTAATTGTGACAAGTGATCGTTAACGTATTGCGCCAAGTAGTAATTGCCGTAAATCATTTACGAACTCGGACAGTTGCCTTCAATGGAATTTTCCCATCATATCACTTGCCCATTCAGGGTTACGGGCATAGGATTTAAAGGTTTTCAGATGACATTGTTTGAGAGCAAACATTTTCTAATAATGTTCTATTTTATTTCAGTGATCAGAACGTCATGGAGAAGAAGGTCTACCAGGACACAACCCGACCGCTTCCCAGGGTTTCTCGGGCTCGGTACTACAACAAGCACGATAAGAGCGATCTGGGCGAGGACTTTGTGGCCCCCGATGCGGGATGGGCGTGGCTCGTTTGCGTGGCCGCTGGGGTATCCAATGTAGGTAAAACCAAGCCAATTTATTACATTTATCTATATTTATATAAATATTTTAAAGTGATATATGGTATATATTATATGTAAGAGGAATAGGTGGTTTTCCATCTTGTTTCATACTTATATTATATATTATATATATACTAGAAGAATAGGTTTAAAATCTCCCATTTCGAACACCTCTAATGTATCTCCCTTACAGCTGTCCATTTACCCCTGCCTGCAACAGTTTGGCTTTCTGTTCAGGGAGCGCCTTTCCGATCTGGGGATGTCCAGTTCCCAGATCACGGCCATTATAAACACAAATCCAGCCGTATCGGCCTGTACGGGCCTGCTCAATGGACCGATGTTCCGGAGGTTTACCTTTCGGCAGGTGGCCATGGCCGGCGCGCTCCTCATCTCCGGCGGCATCGTACTGACCGCCTTCTGTGAGACCTTTCTGGGCTATATGGTGGCCTACGCCCTGCTCTTCGGTGAGTACTCCAAGAAACCTAGGGCTTCGAGATATATTAAGGTTTAATTTGTGGAAAACTAGATATGTAAACTCTTATATACCTACAGAAACAAAATATACCTTAAATATACCTATAGAATCAAATACTACACTACCTGATCCCATTAATCCAAGACGAAATTTACCCAATTTTAAAAATATATCTTGAAATATATATAGAGTAAAGTTAAATGAGTTTTTTATTAAACAAATTAAAAATACATTTAATAGGTAGATAGGACATGGAAAAATTATATTTTTTACCATTTGTGTATCATGTTCTATAGTACATATTTCTTTTTGGATCCCCAGGCTTCGGCATGGGCATCAGTGTATCCGCTTCCTCGCTGGCGATCAACACGTACTTCCAGCAGAAGCGTCGTCGGGCGGCGGGATTCTCGTGGACGATCACGGGCCTGGGTCCGATCTTCCTGCCCCACCTGGTCACCTTCATGCTGACCATCTACGGGGTGCAGGGCACCACCCTGCTCTTCGCCGCCATCTCGCTGCACGCGTTCGTCTGTGCGCTGATCTACCAGCCGGTTCGTTACCATGTGAAGCCGCCGGAGGATCAGCCGGCGGATCCGGAGCAGCAGGCGGAGCAGGCCAACCATTTGTGTGCCCACTGCGCCTGGCAGCAGAAACGCGAGCCGGGCGGCATCTTCTCCAGCCAGTATCTGTGCCAGGACGACGATGCCCAGCGACCGGGCTACGAGATCTGCGAGCCGGGCACTCCGATGCTCTCGCGGGCCAACGATGGTTGGTATGGATCGCGGCTCTCGTTGACCTCGGGTCGCCTGCGATTCCGTACCATTTCCAGCTCCAAGGATCTGGAGCAGACGCAGCGGCTCCACTGTCCCATAAGCGAGGAGCAGAGCGGCCACCAGACCGATGAGTTCCTGCGACCCAATAACTTTCGACGCGAGCGGACGGAGACAAATCTGGAGGCCAAGTTGTGTTGTCGCTGCGTGGAGCGGCGAGAGGAGCATAATAATAACTATAACAACAAGAGGGAAAGGGAGCCGGAGGAGGTTGAGGTAGAGGATGCTCCCCTCCACGATCCCCAGATGAGTTTCCTGGCCAAGGTGGTGACCTTCTTCGATCTCGACCTGCTGCGCGACTTCACCTTCGTCAATCTGGTGGCCGGACTGACGATAATCAACTTCGGGGAGCTCAACTTCTCCATCCTGACGCCCTTCATCCTGGCCGACTTCGGTTTCGACACGCCGCAGATCACGTTGGCCATGTCGCTGCTGGCGGGCCTGGACATCACCATGCGGTTCCTGGTGCCCTTCCTCACAGAGAAGATCCCGTGGGACAACCGGGTCTTCTTCCTCATCGGCGTGGTGGGCATCGCCCTCGGCCGCACGGTGGTGGCCTGCACCCGATCCTACAGCATCATCCTCTGCAGCTTCGTGTGGATCGGCCTCTGCAAGGGGGTGCGCACCATCTTCTGGCCCCTGATCATACCCGGCTATGTGCCCCTCAACCGCCTGCCAGGAGCCTCGGGACTGCAGCTCCTGATCTCCGGGCTCTTCACCCTGATCGGCGGCCCATTTGTGGGTGAGTGTTTTAGATATCATACTCCAAAATGTTAGGAATCGAAATATAAACCTCTATAAAGTAACAAAATATGCTTATATCTGTAAATATCTGTCTTGTATCCGTTATTATCTTTAAAAAACTTCAATAATATCTGTAAATACCTTTTTGATATCTGTCAATATATTTTTGATATCTGTAAATAGCTTTTGGATATCTGTAAATCTGTTTTAGATATCATATTCGAAAATGTTAGGAATCGAAATATAAACATCCATAAAGTAACATCATATTCTTATATCTGTAAATATCTGTCTTGTATCCGTTATTATCTTTAAAAAACTTCAATGATATCTGTAAATACCTTTTTGATATCTGTTAATATATTTTTGATATCTGTAAAAAGCTTTTAGATATCTGTAAATCTGTTTTAGATATCATACTCGAAAATGTTAGGAATCGAAATATTATATCTTTAAATATCTGTTTTGTATCCGTTGTTATCTGCTATATATCTGTAAAAAACTTCAATGATATCTGTAAATACCTTTTTGATATCTGTTAAAATATTTTTGATATCTGTAAATAGCTTTTGAATATCTGTAAATCCTGTTTAATATCTGTAAATATTTTTATTTTAGTCATGATCTATTTGATAGCTATAAATATTTTCTTTGATCTATTATCTATATGATCTATATCTTTCTATCTATGATCTAGTACTATCTTATTTATTATTGTAACTAATTTTTAAATCTGTGAAAATCTTTTTGATATATGTTACATTTAAGTACTTGTTTGACGTCTGCAACTATCTCTTTAATATCTGTTCCTTATACCCAGGTTTGGTGCGAGATCGCTACAACTATTCGGTTACCCTGCACTGTCTCAATATGATGTCCTTCGTGGCGGCGGCCTCTTGGACTGTGGAGGCCTTAGTTCGGCGGCATCGTCGCAAGCAGCGCCTGGTGGACAGCTGAGGAGGCTATCATAAGGCGTTATCCAACTCAAAGACATTGTAGCATAGGAGCCACTTTTTTTTTTGCTAGCCCTAAGGAAATGTTTTGTATAATAAATGTGCCTTAACATTATATTCCCAGAAGTGTGCCAAGCGGAATAACACAAATGTCTGTTTGGTTTCTAATAGCATACTTTTTGGGCTTGTGTATTAAAAGTCCGATAATATTTTATTTGTATTCAATCATACTTACAAAGTAGAGTAGGTACATTAGAATGACTTTGATTTCATTTATTTATTTGATCGTTTGTTTATTAATTTTTGCTATATTTTGGTTCCACGTCGATTATAATGTTGTCAACCGCATGACAACCAACTCTTCGGATAGATTGAAATAGATATAATATATATATATTTATACATAGAACTAAAACTAGCAAAGGAAGAGCCAGAACAAAAAAAAAACAAAAAAGAACACAAATCCTTTTTATACTAGGGATAGCTCCACTCCTTTGGTTCTCCTGGGCTACTCATGGTCCTCTTCTTCTTCTTCTATGTGTTTATAAAGCTACCAAATGCGAAAATACTCTAACTTTGATTCGGGATCTCTCTTAACGTAGCACTTCCGAAGACTTTGCTCTATAACTAGGTTGAATTCTCGGTCCTTTTTTTTGCGATGGGGGAAATATAATACAACAGGATGGGGGATGGATGGGGGCTTGACCTTGTCTCGACCTCTATCTGGGCGAAGGGGACATCGTGGACCTCGCTGTCGGTCGTTGGAGTGCTGCCGTCGTCGGCGCTGCTGTCACAATCGTGATGACCTGTGGTGTATGTGATGTTTTGTGTGTGTTTTGTGGGTGGTGCGTGTATGATAGGGTGGTGCAGATCGATGGTTTCGATGGGTAATGTGGTGAATGGCAAGTGGATGGAGTCGAGAGAGTGTGGTGGAGACAAGAGAGAAGCTCGATTACATGTCTAGGCGAGGTGAGTTGCGATTTACTTTGGAATTTCCGTCGATTATCTCCACGGGCTCCGCGGGCACATAAGAGGACAATCCCATCAGCCCGAATATATCCGGCGTGTAGTTGCGCAGCTGCGACGAACTGGTGGGCGTGGGCGACTTCACTTCGCCAGCTAAGTGGGTTAAAGAAAGCAAAAAACTTAGTTTTTGTTGGATATTCCATAATAATAATAATACTTTAAGGAACTGAAAAAATCAAACATTACAGTGTTCCTAGTCTTAAACAAGGAAATATTCTTGATCAGGATGACTAGCCATGTCCGTCCATATGAACGCTCAGATATCGGAAACTATAAAAGCTAAAAAGGAGATTTGGCATGCAGATTCTTGACGTTCTTGCGCAGTGAAAGTATATTTCAGCAGGGTACCATTGTTTGACCATGTTATGATTAAAAAACCGCAATAAAGATGTAATCATTTGGCTGAAATCCTATTACCTATTTCTTAACCCAAGAGTAGGTAAATTGGCAATCATCTTGCGAATTAAAGTCGGAATAAAGAATGCCATACCTCGTTGAGCTCGTAATTAAATTCCCAATCGATTGGCATTCAAACCCGGAAACTTTAATTTTTTACCGATTTTCGCAAAAATAGACGATGTTACCCCTTATGAAAAATGCGAAATTTAGTCAAAAAATTAATTTCCCGGAATGTGATGGGGATGGGAAGCCTAGGTTGTTAGCTGCTCAAAACAGTTAGTCTTTCAGCTGTGCGCCTCGTTTTGAACAAGTTACGACTGAAAAACTGCAAAAAGTTATGGTATTTTTGTCTGAAATCCTTCTATCTATTTTTTGACCCAAGCAAACTTGGTTTTTTGGCAATAATTTTGCGAAATAAAGTCGGAATAGGGAATGTCATACCTCGTTGAGCTTGTAATTAAATTCCCAATTGATTGGCATTCAAACCCGGAAACTTTAATTTTTTACCAATTTTCGCAAAAATAGAAAAATGCAAGAATTGCTCAAAAAATAAATTTTCCCAAAAGTAATGGAAATCCTTAGCCTAGGTTGTTAGCTGCTCAAGACAGTTGATCTTTCAGCTGTGCGCCTCGTTTTGACCAAGTTACGATTAAAAACTCAAAAAATAGGGGTGTGTCTGAAAGCCTACTACCTATTTTTCGACCCAACCTCGCTAAGGCCACAATTTTTCATTTTAAAAATGTATTACTAAAAAAATATTTCAAATTAATTTTAAGTTTACAATATGATTTCCATCTAAGCATTAAACTGGTTATAGACGAAGAATCAGCTTAAATCACAGTTTTTCTTTTGTAAAGGAAAAGGAATATATTTGTGAAATGAAAATAAAGTTTTTTAACTAGATTCTAGTGTACAGCTGCCCATTTGCTCATTGGCTGCTGCATCGTTTAAGGATCTGGCTAACTTTTACCTGGAGTGGGTCGCATTCGTGGAAACCGCGGTGCTGGCGTCTGATAAACTGGTCTTGGCGCCGAGGCGGAGGCCTCATGGTGCTCCTGGTGGCGCGGCTGTGGCGTGACCACATAGACCTTCTCGTTGGTCTGCGGCAGGATGGCCACCTGGGCCTGTTTCCACAGCTCCTTGGGCGCAGTGGTGCTGCGCACATAGAGCGGTGCTATGGTGGTGCTTGTGGTGGTGATCGATGGAGGAGTCGTGGTGGTGCTGGGACTGGAACTGGTGGTCATGGCCGAGGTGGATCGGGCCCCCGGCCGGACATCGTAGTAATCGAAATGCAGGCGATTGTCCTCGATGGGCTGGAAGCCACCGCCGTTGCCCCCCGATCCCCGATCACCCAGCAGATGCAGTTGCTCCAGATTGTTGATGGAGGTGGAAAGGTCGCCAGCATCGGTGGGTGGAGCACCACCCAGCTCGAATCCCTCGCCCCGCGTGGTTTTTGACTGACGCTGCTGGGGACTTTGGTGATTCTGGTGGTTGTGGTGGGTCACTGCCAACGGAGCTGGTGTGGTGGTGGTGGTGGTCAGGTACTCGGAGGGTATGTGCTTGGATCGGCCGCGAATCGTGGGCGTGCTGGGTCGATGCGACAGGGAGTTGTACTCCTGCTCCGTCCAGCCATCGATGTTGTGCTGCAACCGGGAAATGTCTACGCCCAATCCCAATCCCTGACCAGGCAACCGCTTCTTTGTCTCCCGCTCCCGCTTGAGCAGCTCCCTCAGATTGGTGGCAAGGATCTTGGTCAGGTACTTGGTGGTGCGACGCGAGTTGGGTGGCAATGGTGGTGCCGTGACCGTGGCCGTGGCCAGCTTGGATTCCTGCTGCTCGTGCGGCTCCTCCTCCAGGTCGTTGTGGTTCTGGTGATGTTGCAGCTGTTGCTGCCCTTTCGAGGGCGTCCAGCTCTCGAAGGGACGTGGTCGCTGCTTGGTGGTGTAGGGTATGATAACCTGCTGTGGACTCGGTGGCGCCATTCCCGCAAACTGCCCGCTGGCATCGATGGCTCCATATGTGGAAGTGGGTGTGGGTGGCTGCGTGGGCGTGTACACCTGGCTCAGCCGGAAGCCAAGATCGGCGGGATCGCGGGTGAAGGGTCGTCCACCACCGCCGGGTGATTCCAGAAGCCGCTTGGGCGTTTCCCTGCCCCTTCCAATGCCTTGGCGGTAGTTCAGGGGATGGGATTGGACTCCCGCCAGGTGGTTATTCAGTTCCACTACTGGTGATGGTGGTGAAGGTGGCGGTGGTGCCGTCGTAGTGGTGGTGGTGGGCAACTCCGTGGTGGTGCTGTACACCAGGGTGCTGGTCTCCTCCTGGAACTGCTCGGCATAGTAGAAGGACTGTTCCTGCTCCTGCTCCTGCTCCTGCTGCAATTGCTGTTGTGAGGAGGCCGCTGGATAATTATCCGCCGGCGGTTGCTGCGTGGTCGTCTCCGCAAAATGGCCAATCTCGGTGAGCAGCTGGGAGGCGGGCAAGTGCTGATGCACCTGTCCACTGCTCAGATCCTCCAGCTGATAGCGCACCGTACTGATATCCTGCGGCTGCTCCGAAGCCACCTCCTCCTGACCACCCGTCGAGCCCAGATCAATGGCATGCGACTGCACATAGGTGGCCGGATACTCCACGGAGGTCACAAAGTCCGTCACCTGGTGGCTCTGCACGATCTCAAAGCTGGAGGTGCTGGCCGGCGGAGCAGGAGTTGGCAGGGAAACGGGCACGGGTCGCTCCTCCGACTGGGCCACCACGTTCTCCTTGTGACTCACTACCGGATGCACTGCAGCTCCAGCTCCAGCTGGCACTGGGCGGAAGGGCTGGGCACTGTAAAGTGGTGGCAGTGGCACCGCCAACGGCAGGAAGACACCCTGAGCTCCAACGGAGCTGGGTAGAAACTGCACCGCCCGCTGGCGTTGCTGCGAGGCCTGGGCCACCGGCTGTGGTTGTTGCAGCTGCCATGTTGCATGTTGCTGCGGCAGATGCTTCAGCTGTTGCTGCTGCACTTGCAACTGTTGCTGCTGCGGATGATGTTGCGGCGGATGCTGCTGCTGCTGCTGCTGCGGATGATGATTCTGTTGCAGCTGGTGGTTTAGCTGCTGACCCACCATGGGCACCCAGGGATACTTGTTGCACAGACTGCAGGGCTTGCCACCTGCCTCCGGGAAACCGGGCACCGGCTTGGGATAGGCGTAGCTCAGCGAGTTAGTGGCACTCTGCTGCTGATCCTTGGTGGACTGACCCAGGCCGAACCATCTGGCCACGCGGGTCATGAAACCCGAGGGTTCGGGTGGAGAAACTGGAGCAGTAGTGGCCGGAAGCGCTGGCGTTCCCGCCCCAGCATGGGAGAGTCTCTGGGGGATGGGCAGTGGCGGCGGCACCAGATGATCCGCCGGCTGGGCGGGCAATGCCGATCTGCCCAAGGGCAGCGACTGCGATGTGGACACGGACAGCCAGGAGGAGGCCAGCACAGTCAAGGTGAGCAGACCCAGAGACCCAGTTGCCCCAGTCGATCGCCGATGGAGAGCCTGGAAAAAAAAAACAGAGATCCAATTAGCTGACGAATTTCACTTTTCATCTCATAAATCCCGGCCAGACGCCAACGCTCCTAAATGTCTTATAGAGAGCAGGCGATCCGGTTGCGGACAGAGATGAAAGATGTGCCACCGGGAAAAGCAGCTGATCCGGTTCGGACTTGAAGTCGACACTTGGCAAATCGAGAAATCCCAGGGAAGAGAAAAGAAGAGTGAAACAATCTTCAACTCCTTCAAAAGGTGACCGCAACCATCGCTTATTGCCACCCAATATAATTTATTGAGATCAGATTCTTAGCTTGTGTTGCTGTATATATATAGGTATATTTACATATATAATTGCTTTAGTAAAGTATAGATTTTATTAAATTTTATTGCCAGATTTTAAGCCTTACCTTTCAGGTGACCCCGAACTTTATATATTGTTACCTAACTTGAAATGGTGACCCAAACCCTTACTTATTGCTGTCTGATATGCTTTATCGAAAACAGATTTTATGTCGATATTGCTCTTAAAATGTTACCTATTTTAAGTTAAGGTAAATTCCTTGAAATGTTAATGACATTGCTGAAGTTTTGAGAAATGGTGACCCAAACCGGTGCCCTTAAAACGTAGAGTTTTCTTTTTATTTATTCTTTTTTTATTGAATGACTATTATTTAATTAAACAGAAAAATACTTGAGTTCCATAAACAACATTGTTTACCACTGATCCCATGGCATTGCTATAACCTTTGCCAGGAAATCGCCGACAGTAACAAATTAATATCAGATTCTTGGACGACGATAATGGCATCTAAATTGAACTGATTACTCCAGCACTATTAAAGCGCACAAACAAGTTGACCAAGTCACAGTATATGAGGTGGCGCGATAAAGAACCAATTATCGGACGGTAAGTGGGAATTCCTTTATGGATGTCTATTAACGAAAAGCAAACTTTTCCGTTTTTGGTCGAGAAATTGTAAACCTATTTATATATACCCTTACAGAAGGGAATATCTGATGAAGAAGATTGTAGTCTTGCTATAAAAACCTGTGAAAAATTCTTTATTCCTTATATTTATGATGGAAATTTTTTTAAGAAATTGGTTCGCATGAAAAATGGACCGCACTTTCTCCAGGTGGGTCTCGGGTTGGTCAGGTGGCGCTGAGTCGTCGGTCACTTGTCCAAATTGATAATTAGCCAAGGCAACTGGCCGCCAGCTACTGACCATCTCCCCTCCCAGCACTTCCTTTTCACATACACTCGACCGCAAAAAGAAACCATAAACAAAACGATATAAGTCTCGGGTGATGACTTCCTACCCACTCATGTGCATCTCTAAACGACGATTTGCCATTATTTATGGACATGATTTTCATCCGCTGATTTATTACCAGCTGGCTGCACTGCATCCGATCCGATTGATGGCCACCCCCTCGCAAGGTCGACCAAAGTTCAGCACATATCTTGGGAAATTGTGGGAAGCATTCGAATAATCACACAAAAAGATTACAAGTGTGGGAACTGTTAAAAAAAATGACCTTTGAAACATCCTATTCTTAATTAATCAAGGCTTAGAATTTACCATGAGGTAACAATATTATTTAAAAAAAATAGAATATAACATTTTCAGTTAAAAAGAGATACCTTAATAATCATTTCCTTGAAAAATGTACTTTAATAAGAAATGGGTTCCAGTACTCAAGCTACCAAAATCCTATATAAATATAATCTTTGATTCAAACACTCTTTTCATGGAGTTTTTTCCACCACCTCTGCCCTCTTGACCCAATCCCAGTCCCGATTCCAACCCCTAGACCCCATTTCCCAGTCCCCCAGTGAGCCGGCAAACTAATTATGTGAAAATTAGCTCTCATTAATGTGAGTTATCAATAAGCAGCCAAAAACGGAGACCGAGACAGCCGAGAAGAAGAGCCAACAATGGGCGTTCACTTTCCCATAATTATTATTATTTTATGTGTTTATTCAGCTCGTCTCTTATTTGGGATACTTCCACGTAGAGCCGACGAGGCAGAAGCTGCGATTCAGCTCAACCTCAACTCAACGTAATTCAATTATGCCCCCCGACGGCGATATGGGCATCAAAACAAAAGCAGATCCGCGGGGGCCACTAATGCCAGCAAACACCAAACACCAAAGCCACTGCCACTCAATCCCAAACCGAATCCCATCCCACTCCGCTGGAATCCACCTCGTCCACATGGCGATGTCGCTGGGTTGGCAATAAATTGAGGTCGCCGCAATTTGAAAAGAAAGTGAAATTCTGCAACTGTTGGCAAACAACCGAGCAGCTGACGGATGGAGGAGTCGTCTCTTACACTCAGAAAATCTAAGTTTACACTGATCAAATAAAATATCATATAAATATCAAATATATAGTGGGTTTGATGGTGTAAGAAAACGTACTTCATTCTCTATAAATCAAAAACTTATAAAAGCACACATTACATTTTTCAATATCAATCTAACATTATTATATAGTACAAATAATACGTTTAATCCTGTTGTGGATCCTTATATTTCCATTCTCTGTGTTAGTTTAGGTATTTATATATATAGATATAGATTGGAATATTGGAGATTTCTATAGGTAATAAGGTTTTACTTTAATTACCCTTGGGGCAGACTTTTCGCCCGTCTTTTCGCCAAGTGGAGTCCCCAGCTTAAGGTCTGAGTCTGGATCTGGTCGGAACTCTGGGAACTGACGGCGACAGAGCCCAAAAACTCGTTTCGTGTCGATAATAAAAGCAACTCCCGCCGGAGAGGATCTGTGTGGCCACATGCAACCTTGGCTCTGCACTTGAAAATGGCTTGAAAAATGGGAAACTCATGGGCCCATGGCGCCCATAGGGTTTTGACAAATGGCTGAGGTGGGGATGTTTGGTGGGCCCTGAAAAAGCGGGCAAATGCACGCGATCCAACAATGTGCTTGGGAATCTTTTCGGGGGCAAATAACCAAACCGCAATTGTTGTGTTGGCTCGTCATCGCATATATGAGAGACCATCTGCATCTTCGCTCCTCTGCGGCTGCGCAAAAGTGAAATTGTCGATAAAACCCGGGATCTTTCTAAGGGAGGGGTTGCGGGGATTAAAAAATACAACAAAAAAAAACCCAACAACAAAAACTGTCACAGTGCGGCACTAGGTTTTCCAAGCAACAACAAGCACCAGTGTTTGCAGCAATATTTCACTACTGCACAACAAAAGCCAAAGAAATTAATTATGAAAATATACTCATATCGCATGAGCCGTTGGAAATATTGTTGCAAAAAAAAAAAATAAATAAATAAATGGAAAAGAAAACACAGGCGGCCAGAAAAGCAAAAACAGCAATAAAACAAAGTAATGGCAACAGCGAATGCCTTTTTATGGGCCCCAAAGTCGTCAACCGCCGGCGGACGTGGCGATGGAAATGCAGATGGGATGGGTATGGATATGGATGCCACGACGAAGAGACGGCAGCTATGCCCCCAGAAATGACCCCATGAAAATATGCATTCAAAATAATTGGGCTTCCAAGCCACAGATGGCCAATGGATATGCTCGTCTAGGGAAAACCAGGAAGGAAATGTTTACAAATGAAATGAAATGAAAGTATCCAAGCTATCAACTTTGTGGTTATAGCACATGCATGTTGGTCATTTGTCTCATCATTTAAGCAGACATTTTAAAACATTGAAATTCTTAGAGGTACGGTCTTTAAAATGATTTGTAAATATGCCTTGTTATTTTTGTAGTTCCATTTTATATTTTTTGCGACCATTTCTTATGTCATTTTGCTGGTGTCTTGACATAAAGTGGTGGTAGCACCTGACACAGAATGACTGTCATGTGAAACATCTAGTGAGACACGTCCTAATGCAATGATTGCACAGTGCAATTCTATTGTTTACTAAATCTCTGAGATCGTGACACCCTAACGCCCTGTCCTCGCTATCGATCCATTAATGTGGCGCCCAACGTGGGACAATCTGGTCCACTAAATGGCGCCCAACGTGGGGCCATCACTTTCGCTTCGTTTCGCTGATCGGGGGCAGCGATGTTTCTCTGCCTCTTCAGGCAATTGAAAAACGTTTTCCGTATTTACACTGGCCCAGTCATCATCATATGGGTCTCTGTGGCGGAAATGTCTGTTGTGGTTGGTGTCTTGCTTGGACCTGCGAACAGGTGGGGAGATCTCAACACTTTTTCCAAATGAGATGGCACAAAATGTGGGACAACAGCGAAGACGACGACAATCAATAATTAATTTCACCAATATTTGTTATCAATCTACCACATTGCCTGCCACTTACAACTAAAATTATAATTACGAATTCTTTGCGAAGTGACTTTTATCGATGAATGGACTTATCTCGCTGCCTGTCGGCATTTCCACGGGCCGACAGGTGTCTGTCGAATATTATACGAATGCTATCTCAGATGGGCCTAGAGTAATGCGGAGTTATATATATTAAATTGGCTGATTAGTTTTTGTTGACGCTGGGCAGGAAATTGATATGGCTGCGGTGGTGCAAACATATTTTAACTCATACTTGGTTATTAAAATGAGTTTAGGACCTTGGAGACATTTTTGTGTAGCTAATAATACCAAGTATAAAACTACCACCAATTAGTCATGTTGATCACATTTGGCAACCATTCATTACAGCAGTGGAGAGTATGATGGCTTAATCCCGTGTGGCATGGAAATTGCAAACGCAGATCTGCTGCCGAAAAATGAATCTCACCTCGACCAGCCAATTGGCCAAGTGGCCATTGGCCTTGTCACGACCCCAGACTCACTCAAATGTGGGTAATTCATGGAGCTGGCTAATTTGATTAGCTGTGCCTGCCACGCTCAGCTGGAAATACAGATCGAGTTGGGTTTCGGGATGGGGATGGGGATATGGAAGTGGATCTGGAGACCAAAAATGCCAGAGACATTTGCGAAATGTCTGTCATGGTTGGTGCCCACTTGCATATAGTACGATATAATTGTGCGATGAGCAATGCGGCGATGATGATAATGATGATGATGTTCGTATACCCGACGCAATGCGGAATCGCCAGCAATTGTGACAGCACGCGAGCAATTAACAAGTTTCCACCCAGCATTTGTCGCATAACCCGATGGCTCCACATTCACCAGTCATTATAAACAAATTAGTGCATTGTTTGCCGTCTGGATGAACGTTCGATTGGAGTGCAAGGCACCGATGTAACCGACTTTGCATAATGAGCCAATATACCTACCTATCTGTCTAACTATTCATCTAGCCAATTTTATACCCAGTCCAAGACCCAATCCCGAGTCCCGGAAGACCACAGTCGATCATTGCGGTGTCATGCTCGTCTGACAAGATCAATTACCACTTTCTGGCTTTTCTGCTCCCTGGCTTACGCACAATGTCCCACGGCTATAAAGTAGATACAAACAAGGAAGGATGAAAGTGAAATCTATAAAGAGTGCTTTGTTTATCTTGATTTTGTCCCCTTTTGAAATGTCCTCCCGAAAAAAAGGAATGCCATCTTTTCATAATAAATAATGTTAAATTGATAAGGAAAAATGCAATATTTTGATTCGTTGCTATTATATCACAAAAGTGAGCAAGAAACTGGAAGTCGACTAAAATTAGGATAAGTAAGAGGCAGAAAGATTAGAAGGAAAGAAATTAAACATTTCAAAAATTCTATTCTTGATTTTATTGAAAAATATATATAACTTAAAATACTGCACAACCTCATCTCTCAAGCTCATAAACCAATTAAGTAGGTACTTTATTTGGTGTACTTTCGGCATGCATTCCAAATTTACTATTCACGCCACTACAAAAACCAAAAGAAGTGCTAAAAATGAAAGACAGATGACAAATTACTCATAAATTATCAACGGCAATCTCAAATCACAAGCAGAAAAACAGAAGGTAAGACAAAACCATAATTGGTTGAAATAGGAGTAGACAGTGATATCGTTAGGTTTTTTTCGCCCACATATTAGATTTCAGTACGACGCCTCATAAAGGTACAACTGGAGTAAAAAGCAATAGGCCCCGCCGGCATAATAATAATATTAATAATAATAATAGCAACAATACCCATTCCCAAGATTGGTAACATAATCGGCGCATTGTGGACTTTATTGCTGCCTCATTCCATTGTCGCTCCACTCGCCCACCGGGTTAACCCCTAACCCGATCCCTCCTACAAGGGCAGGGGCTTTATCTCCCCCAATTCAGTGTGATCATTTTGGAACAATAAGAAAACCGAGCCAGCGAAAGAGAAGAGTACAAAAACTTGATTCGCCGAGGAGACGCTCGGGAAAAAAGTGAAAATTTGTCCGCGTCCAAAAATTATGCGCTTTTCACACGCGCCCCGAGTTTCGTGGTGGAAATGGGGGGCAGGAGGGAAAGGGGGTGTGCCGCTTCACTCTCAACACTTGCGTGTAATTGTCGTGTGACAACGTGAGCTTGAATCCGCCTGGAAACCTTTTCCCCATCCCCATCCCCAACCCCATCCCATAGAACCGGTCCGGTCTGGCCCACTCCCCGTCCACTTTTTATTTGACTTTGTAGACCGCCCGCTCGACCGGCTCGGCGTTTGCTTCACTTTTTGCACGGATCAGGAGGATCGAGGGAGTCCGGGGAACTGGAGATGGCCGGTATTCCAGCGGCCTGCCTTGTGGGTTAGCGGGGGATCGAACAAATCTCACAGTGGAGCAGGCACCTCTGATGACTTGGTAAACCCCGTATCCCATATGAGCAATGAAACCATTAGATAGTTTTTTGCATTCTATGTTGAACGTTATTTTGGTTATAAACATCTAATATAGGTTTAAGCCCTAGAAAATCGACTAACTAGCTATAGGTAAAATATATCAACCTTTTTTTTTTGACTAAATAAAAAAAAAAAAACTATAGAGGTCTGAAGCTATATTATCCATATGAGCAATGAAGACATAAGTTAGTTTTTTGCATTCAATAGTTAAACGTTATTTTGGATATAAATATCTTATATAGGTTTAAGTTCTAAAAAATCGACTAACTAGCTATAGGTAAAAAATATCAACCTTTATTTTTTAAATTAAAAAAAAAAAAAAAAAAAAAACTTTAGACGTCTGAAGCTATATTATCCATTTAAGATTCATAGATCATAAAATTACTGCAATGTAAGGTCAAACTTTATCTTGTTTTTAGAAAACAATTTGTTTGTTTTGCTTAATGGTTGGGTCTTATTGTACTGTTAATATTCAAGACTATAGTATTTAATGATATATGAGTTATTTTAAAATTTTTTCTGAAAATAATAACCTTTTTTTTTTTTAAAGTGAAAACTTTTTGAGGAAAAAAGTAAAATCATAAAATACTCAATTCTGCATAAAAGTGCAAGTGATAATTGGAATTTTTTTGGTTTTTTCCACTTTTTCATAGAACCTGGGCCACTGTGCAACGCCGACGCTGAACTTGGCTGTTGAAAATCCCAAATAAGAAAGAAGTTGGAGGTACAAACTAGGAAAAAAACTAGCTCGAATGAAAACAAAAGTAAAAGTGGTTGTTGTTGCCGCTGCTCTCATTGTTGTCTTAGACTTGAAGTTCACTTTTGTTTCTAGGCATTTTTCTTTGTTGTTCAACTGCGTGTTGGGCGAGTTTTCTTGGCGCTTTATTTTCTTTTTGTTTTTTGTCGGTTGGCGGGGAGGTCATAAAAAGTCGAGCACCTGTCCAACCCCCCGCCTGTTTTTTTTCTGGTCCATGCGGTAATTAAGATCGTCCGCTGGCCTAAGTGACGCCAATTAAGTTACGTTGGTCAAGTGGGAGAATAAAAAAAGAGGTCGTGTTTGACTTTTAGCCGCGTCCCTTTATTTATCTATTATTTTACCCGTGTACCTATGCATTTTCTCACTGGTCGGTTTTCTCACTTTTCGTTATGCAAGTTCTGCAAATGGATCTCTGCGGGGAAATCTAGATATACTACCATTGCTGAGTGCTGTGTGGGAAAGAAAAACCCATCTTGTGCCGAAAAAAATTAAGACTACTTCCAATTATGAAAGTCGGAGGCTGAGACCGTGTCACATAAATAACCTGACACTCTTCGTGGTCTGTTAAAAATTGTAGTGAAATTGCAACTGATTATTTAAAAACTATACTTATTTCAGATTTTTTTTTCCCTGCCCCACAAAGCAGAGAGATATTATTTTTAATTATAATTAAGTGTGGCTTTTGCAGCCGATGGTCGAGACAGATATTATATTGTTTGGTTCGGCTCGTTAATTGCCGGGCCATTGCCTTAATTGGCCCACTGAGCTGCGCATGTAACACACGGCGTATGCGTAATCTGCTAATCATATATCTCACATGAACACCACTAAGCGGTATGTATTTCTCATAAATCGCATAACTGCTCTCGTTTGGCCATCTATTATACAACTGAGCGGGCGGCCTGAGATCGGAAATCTGTCTTTGGAAAGTGCGAATTTCTGATATATTTCGATTTGCATAAAAAGGTTTTGTCTTCCCCAACGGAAGTCCAGAAAAATACTTTCTTTAAACGGAAATGACTTGGCAAAATACTGAGCTGATTGGGCGGAAAAAGAAAGCCATGTTATCAAAGAAATATAATGGAAACTTAAGTTCCGTAATATTCACACATTGTTCTTAATTTCTTTCTAAATCAAATATAACATTTTTAAAACAATAAAATTGAAAAATAGTGGATTAGGGAACTCAAATGGGATTATAATCTTTCATTTAGATCATTTAATTCTGGTTTTCCTATTAAACTAACATTGTTATTATGAATCTAAATATTATCAATTTGTTTGATATTTAATAATGTTTTATATTTTATTTATGTAAAACTCCTCTGTTATGGAAATCGGTGCCTGATTAATTGAAATGTAACCATCTATTAAACACGACAGCTGGGAAAATGTAAGTTTAAGGAGTGCAAATTGAGGCGTTTTACGATTGCGCTTTATATTGGGCCCTCTGAAATGCACTTGCCATGAATTCAGCAATTATGTGAATTAGTGCCCCCCTTTTTTTACGCCCCGCTAACTATTTTTTATTCCTACCCATCTATCTATTTAAAGCGTTGACAGTTGGCTTCGGCAAATTGAGGTGCCATCATCGATGGCGTTTATGTAATGGCGGGGAATGCGGGGAAGCGCATTAGCCAGTCATTGACACCTTAACCCCCCAGTGGACCAAGTGATCCGAGTGACCATGCCTGGCTGCCTATTGGTTTTTATGATGCATACAAAATAACAAAATAAAAAGTGGCAATATAAAGGAATAAAAAGTGTGTGCCGCCTCATAAAATGCAATTCAACAATATTACACAATGGGAATGGCCACGGCTTTTTTGGTATGTACAATGCGTTATGATATATTTGGGTGCCTAAAGACAAAACAATTTCTGCACAAAATTCGGGTCTGTTACAATTACGCGGCATATGGCATACACAAGTAGCCCGAAATATAAGTAGTACCCCAATATAATACCCATATTCAGCCATATATCGTATATTCGTCATGCATCTCGCATGGTTTCCCCGTCCACAAAAAAAAAAAAATAACCAAAAGACAAAAGCGAAACACTCTCTTTCGATTTTTGATTTCAATTACAATGCTTCGCACCACAATTACAATTGAAATGCACTCGGCGCACCTGTTACGCGTGTTACCTGCCCGAACAAAACTGAACCGAACTGAACTGAACTGAGCCACCCAATTGGATGTGTGTAATACCGACACTTAGCCATAATATTTTCTGGCTCTTATGCAATGGATCTCTGATCCGTGATCGGCATGCCCGAGTTCCCGTTTCCATAGATCGCAGATCGTAGATCACAGATCGCAGATCGCAGATCGTAAGATCCCCCAGATCTCTGGTTCGCTGATAAAGTGCGTAATGATCATGGATTGCCCCAGGCAAGTCCGATGATCTGGGGGCCATGGGAAAGGGCACTATGCAATGAATCGCTATTTTATTGGAGCACCGGCATCACGATCAATTTGGCAACTCAACTCAATGATCTGGCCAAAGATCAAAGCGCGCAGATTGATTAATTGGGTATTTTGTTGCGATCATTGATCAATTTGCAGCCTCCATTGTGCGAAATCATAATGGTCATTGGCTAATGGCTTATAAATGTGATGTGTATATCGTCCTGTAACTGTTAGCTGGTATTTGTTTTATCCGTCTACCCATAATGGTAATATGAACTGGTATTATTTAGCAGTATCTAGGTATCTGGGAGGAACTAAGTTTAACTACAGTCTCTTTATTCGTTTAATAAAATGCAACACCAGGCTAACCTAAATCAACACTTCTTGAAGCAATGCCTATAAGTAATACATTTGAAATCAAATAGTTTTTATTAACTTTGCCTTAAATATTTAAAATAATAGTGTGATATTTCAGTTCTTTGATACGTTCCCCTATTAGAAAGATATCATTTAAATTTGTAGGTATTTTCTAGCCCTATATTATTTCATGCAAAATTACAATGAAATGATCACAAAATATGTCAATCCATCTAGACAATAGAAGTTCTTTATATTCTCATTTGATGAAAAAGCTAAGTCTCATAAATATACGAATAGACTTCGGGGGCTTTATAGACCTTCCCAGAAATTTCTATTTGCCATCTAGGCTGATTTCCCTTTCCATTGTCTTCTTTCTCCCATATCGAAAGTGATAACGATATTGTATGGCCCAAAAATATCGCACAATCTCCATCTTCGAAGTGGCCATAAAAATTCTAAAAGTCACCACTCACCGGGTAGCGAGAATCGCTCTGGTTCCCTCGGCAAAAAAAAAACCTGACCTGCGAGACCCAGACCCCTTCTGCGCTCGTAAACCCGGTTCTTCGCGGTCCCAAGTGAATTGAGTTCTTGGTAACTCTCCTCGGCTTACTTGGCCTTTCCTGGATACTTCATTATATTGCACTTACCATTTCTGACAAATGATTTCGGGGGAATACTAATCACCGGGCTCTCTCCCACACCGCCGATAGATCTTGATCCTCGACGAGAGATCAGGTAAGTCCGCTGGCTACCTGAAATTCCTGTGAATTTCGCTTGAGATTTTATTTAACTAATCATTCTCGGCACTCGAACAAAAAACGAAACAAAAAATTTGATTGTGATTTCTGGCAGCTTCTTGGGCACTTGGCAATTTCACTTTTATCACCGAAATCGCAGGGATGCTGTGCACATTTACGTATATTATATTTGTGTATAATATATCTCCGACTGGATCGCGATCCAAAGAAACCGACGACGAACGACCGCTGAGGAGCTGTGAAAAAACTCTGACTGCACATGCGCGCAGGCGCCCACGAACTGAGCGCTGCCCGTGGAAAATGCGGCAGGTAAGGCGATCGGCGGGAGAGAGTACCGCTGAGAAACGAGAAAAGTACACTGACAAAAAATAGTAGGTCCAAGGATTACACACAAAATAATTTTCGCCTTGCTTTTTATCCATTGCAGTTTTCAAACATGATAAACATTATAGAAATAAGCAGAACTACTTTAAATTTTGATATAAAATTTTTTTTCGTTGTGACATAAAATATCGTATCTTATATTTTCTGACTTGATAAAAATATTTTTAAATAAAATATGCATGTTGTTGTATCTTATTCGAATATGTAAAATCAAAATTTATATATTTAAAATACTTTTTAAAGTAAATATTATCTTATATTTTCTAACTTGATTGAATTATTTTAAATTTAATCATGCATTTAACATATGTTCTTGGTTTTATCTCATTCGAATATGTAATACGAAACTTTAAATGAAATATTCTTTTTTTTTCAGTACACCCTATTTTTCGTAGTGTACGAGAAAGAGTCTTAGGGGGAAAGAGTGAGAGTGACGATCGTGACGCGATCGCTACGTGAGCGGCGTTCGCTCAAAGGCAACATGCAAAATGTTGCAAAAATCTGTGATCTTCTGAAGCTGCGGAGCCACTGATAGCCATGCTCCACGGATCAGATCATCCAATCGGGCACAAGGGTCATCTCATCGCATCCCATCTGATCTGAGCCCAAGGGAATCCGGCTTGCAACACACTGCCAATTAAACTTTTCGGCCCCGTTGACAATACAATATATTATAATAATAATATAGATTGGGATTATGATAGCCGCCTATGAATATCTCTCTAAATATTTTTCATTTCATAGTTACTTTTCTTATGATTTGCCTGCGCTTTCGGCTTTGTTAATAAATATTTTGTTAAGCTGTCAGAAATTATGGAAATCGGAATTAGTATAGCTCCGAAATCTCATGATTATTATATTATTATTATTATTATTTAGTTTGTATACTCCTTAAATCTTTAAAGATACAAAAAATTGCTAAAACTCAAAGGCTCTTTCCATCATTTTCGTATTATTTGAAATATAATTGATTTGTTTAACCTTAAAGTTTATCCATTCCAGTCATTAATGTTTTTATGATTTCAACTACAGTTTTAAGGTAATCCCCGTTGGCATATTAGCTTACAGCTTCAAGCATGTTTACTTAATTAAAATAAATATATGAAATATGGTTCAAGGTTTTGAAAATAATGCCAAAGGTGAAAAACCTTAAAACATAATGCCCCAAAAAAAATACAAGTGGTCAAGAGTTTGCTTATGAAAAATTAGTTTAATAATGGGCTTATTTGGCGACCCTTTTTAGGTAAACCAGGGGTTAAATTACGTTTTGAAACAGAAGAGTCAGGGTGCAAGGCTTTCTAGAAACTTAAACTCCCTTATTCAATACGAATTTAATTTTTGTATTCAAATGCTTCGCATAAGTGTGCCAATTCCCTTTCTGCACCTGCAGACTCATCGCTACTTCTTTCTGAAGATTTCCTCAATTAGGGAGAGTTTTGCGACATTAGCAGATCGATGGATTGGTCGTAATGCCCATAACGCTCACATTTATTTTAAGAGTTGACAATTTTCTTAATTTCCAAATCATGATTACGTCGTTTATACATAGTAGTTACTCAACTGAAGCTTGCCTTTTACTAGGAAGCTGCTGCCTCTGCTGCTGATGCCACATATATAATCTTAATGGGCTCAGCTGGCATAATTGTACAACATTTAAATGTTGATCTTGACTGGCAGCGACTCGGCCCAAAATGAGATAAAAGAAATAATAAAAAAAAATAAGAAAAACACAAAACGTGTAAATGTGCAAGTGACATAACAAGTACGCGTCTGGCCTAGCACTCAAATAAAGATACAATTGTATCTGGCCATTCATCAAAAGACGGGTGACGCCTGTCCCCACCCAAAAGCCAACAAATCACAACGAAAAAGCACAAAAATATACCAAAAATTAAAAAAAAACCAAGTAAGACACAACAGAAATGTTCGCACGCAAATGTTTGTCGTCGGTGCGTCGATTGTTCACCCAGTTTGCACAAATGAAAGTGGTCAACAAGAGCGATCCACTGTTCGAGATGCAGGATGGGTAAGATACTTACTGGCTTGCCAAAGATACATTGGGTGACCCCAAAACTGCTATCGCCGTACACTGCGAAAAAGTAAAAGTGCAGCAAGTCAATATGTGCAGTTGATTATTCCCAAGTCAACTGTGCAAAACAATCTAAGACATTGAGCAAGCGGCAAATGATTCGAGGCAGCAAAGATTATAATGCACCGAAAAAAAAATTATAACCATTTCGAAGAACTAGATTTTCTTCGAATGGATGTTTATTTGAATGTTACACATTTTTACCGAGATTAAAACTACTGTTTAAAATTGTTAAATATCATATATTTATATGTTTCTTTTTATATTACAATATATTATACCATTTTAGAATGATAATGATATTACAAAATTACTTTAGAAACTCTATATTTAAAATTGATCTTAAAATAAAGGAAGTTATTATTTTCTTTACAAACATTTAACCAAAGACCTGCATTTATGCTACCCTTAAGAGTTTTAACTTAACTTTCCTATGAATTCTTTTTTACCATTTCTATATTGAGTTTTAGGCTAATTTTTTTTTTAACTTTAAGTAAGCATTTAAGCATTTGCTTTGATTCCTAATGTATCAACATTTAGAACCTTTAAAATTGGTGCAAATTTTCCAATATTGTGCTAAAGGATTCAGGGCTAAGAGTCTTGAAAAAGATTTTGTATCTTGTTTTAAATTACAGGGCTTATTCTTTTCAGAAGCTGAATTTTCTTTGCCTGTTCGCGAAGTGAGTTTACTAGCCATTTGCCTACGACCGTTTAGGGCCAAATGGCAAACACTTGTGTGCCAAATGGCACTATGCACGTATCCAGGTTTTTATGAGGATGTACGTGCCCGGACTACTTGCCACTGCCGCAGAGCGGCGGATTTTGGCAAGAGTTTTTGGCCTGCTTTAATTGTCGCCGCCGATGGAAAAAAAAAATAAGGCATTTTAACGAGCTACGCGCATGCGCAATTGTCCAACCAAGCGGTGTCGCCGATGCTCCGAGAGTCGAGTCTTTCCGCGGCTTTATGCAACTTCTCGGGCAGCGGACCGAGCCCCATTGCCATTGCGATGGCGCCCGATGGTGAGAGACTTTCACTCATTTGGGAATCCATCGGGTTACCTGCCCATTGCCCACTGCCCGTTTATCGCATTCATTGCAGATCCCCAACTATCATCCATCCCCCACTAACCCATAGCCATGTCATCAGCTTGACCCGTGCTCCACCATGCGGAAGTTTATTAGCCATCCATCCACCTTCCATCCATTTACCACCCACTGAATAAACCCCACTGACCAAAAGACACGGAACCACCAAGATAACTCGGGTATTTTCATTCATTATCGCTATGAGTACAGCGGCACGTGATTGAATGCCGGTTTCACGGCCAGTATAAGGCTAATATATATATAAGAAAGATAGCTTACTTTGGAGAATAACTAAAAAATATTAAAACATCCATGAAATGTGCTTTAGGACATTAATCAAAATATAAAGGCGACTAAATACGATACTATTCCGGGTATTCTTGGTCATAAAAGGTCTTGTAACTATTTTATTAGTATCACCAAAGATTTTTTAAGACGAGGAATAACAAAGAAAATACATACCTATTTAATAAAGAGACCTAATTACAATAGCCATATTTCTTAGAAATACTTACTAAAGTTTTTTACGTATCAACTGCGAAAAAGTCATTAATAAATCAAATCATAAAATAAATAACTAGTAATTATTTATATTCATTTGACAACGATAAGATAAAATTCGAGGAAATCTTTGCTGATTAAAAAGGCCTACCTACGTTTTGTTCTAACTATATTTTTTACCGTCACATACGACCTTAAAATTTTAAGTAACAAAAAAAGCAAAGATAAAAAAAAATAACAATGATAATAATAATATACTTCAATAACAATTTGAATTAAATTCCAACAATGGGTGACTTATTACTTTGATAGAGGTTAAGATCAATCACTGAAACGAAGATAGGATAATATTCCAGGAATCGTTAAGGGCATTTAATAAATATTGTTCATTTTGTACTGGTCTGTAGAATAATACAATGAATTATTAAAATAACTTAATAACTTAATTTCAGAAAAGATAAAAGCATTTCCAGGAACTTAACGTAAAGACCCTGCTGTAAATAGCTAAGCGCCAGCCAAAAAAAAGATGCTTCAGTAGGAGATGAACGAAAGTAGGAAATATCTTTCAAGAAGATTAGATAACATGACAAGGTTCAATGGATGATAATCAAGAAAAAGATTTAAAAGAATATTTCATAGAAATCATCTTTAATATAAGTTATATTTCTTGTTTTGATTTCCAGTTCAGTAGTCCAATTTATGATCAGGAAATTAATTTGGCGACAGCTTTGCGCGGCTAATTTGTCACTCGAGAACTGACCAAGCGATTCCATAATGACATTCGATAAGATAGAGCACCCTAATGGATTTCCTTCTTATCGCCTTGACGGATAATGCGAATGGAATTGAAATTGAAATTGCCGTCATAGGGAATCACTTGACAACCCATCAAGATGCTAGATATGATTGCCAATAAATTAATAATAATTAAACTAGAATTTATTCACTTTACAAAAAAAAAATTAACATTCGAAAAACAAAAAAAAAATCAGCTATAAAGTAAATAAAAACTACAGCTTGGTTAAATGGCTGATTTTATTGCTACCCATCGTTTTCAGCCACCCAATCCTCGAAAGGCGTCCTTCTACCTCCTTTTAGGCCTTGGTGCAGTCGTAGTCCTTGGAGCAGATGCACCCGAGGGGATCGAACTGCATCTCATTGGGACACTTGCGGACATAGGGCTTCAGCTCGGTGCCGTTGCCGTAGCTGCAGATGACGAAGTCCGTGCAGCTTCCGTCCGTCGGGAAGAATCCGGTGGTGGCGCACACATTGTCCTCGGCAGTGGTCGACGAGACATCACTGCTGGTGGTCTTCGTCACATCGCCGGCATCGGTGGTTTTGGTAATGGGCTCATCGGTTACGGGCTCATCGGTGGCCGGCTTATCGGTCACGGGCTCATCGGTTACGGTTTCATCGGTTACGGGCTCATCGGTTACCGGCTCATCGGTTACCGGCTCATCGGTAGCGGGCTTATCGGTAACAGGCTCATCGGTTACAGGCTCATCGGTTACAGGCTCATCGGTAGCGGGCTTATCGGTAACAGGCTCATCGGTTACCGGCTCATCCGTTACCGGCTCATCAGTTACCGGCACCTTAGTTGCCGGCTCGTCGGTTGTAAGCTCGTCGGATACGGTTGTGGTTTCCGCAGCTACGGTGGCTGGTTTCTCAGTGGCTTCCGTAGCCTCTGTCGCTGGCTTCACAGTGGTTGACGGAGCATCACTAGCGGCTGTTGTGGCGATCGTGGTACTCTCATCCACGCTGGGTGGAATGGTGGGGTTCTCGATGTTGCTATCCTCGCGAGCCTCGAACGCGGCGATCGACGGTACGCAGTGGGCCACCGAGGAGCTGAAGACCAGACCGGCAGGGCAGCGCAGGAAGCGCAGGGAGAAGTCACCGGCGACACCGGTGGCCTGGCAGGCGTAAAAGTCCGCCGTGTTATCCACTAAGGCAAAGTAGCCGCTCTGGCGGCACAGGGACTTGGCCTGGATCAGGGATCCTGGAGCCAGGATGAGGGCCAGGCCCAGTAGCATCGATGGCTTGAACATTTCGTTGGGTGGGGGGTTATCCTCGTTTTCGGTTTCGGGACTCGGTTTTGGGTACTTGGTTCGACGGACTAACTGGTCGAACAATCGAGCTGGCTCTTTTATAGGCAAAAGGCCCAGAAGGCGACGGTGACAATCTTACAGATTGCCCAACGATTAGCTGATAAAGACAAAATTCGGACCTGGTGCGTGAGTGGGTAACCATACGATACCTTCCAACGATAATAGTGGCCAAAAAGTCTGGCGATGTGACTAAGTTTCAGATAAGGGATCAATATAATTTATATGATACGCCCTCGAAGAAACGTATCTCTGCGTAGTGGAAATTCCCATTTCAGGACATTAAGTGCCCATATTAAGTCTGACAAAATATGTTTTGATGTTAAGATGGATTTTAAAGATGTATTTCTCATCATTCCAATATATTTTTTTTTCATTAAAGTACGTTTGTATCATTCATAAAAACATTATTGCACTCAAGCACATTCCATACATCAAGAAGCTTCCTAAACATTGACATATCAACACCAAACTTCCGCCGATATAAACTCGTATACGTATAGTTTATATAAATACGTAGATGTTAAATGTAGTTACACATATTTAATGACTGGCATTGAATGGAATTTTTCCTCTACTAACCTAGTTTTTGGAACAAAACATATTTACTTTTCTCTCCCTATTTAGCTCCGGAAAAACAAAGCAATTAATTTACTTAATACAGATAAAGTCATCTGGAATAGTATCTAGAAGCTAAGGGCTTAAGATAGAAACAAAAGATTGAAAGGCTTATCAAGACTAACCTTTCTCTTTAAAAAGGTTCACACGTGTTCACATGCCGTCAATATTATTTATTTAATAATTTAATAATTTTTTACCAATTTTTTCCAAAAAAGATTGTGAGCTGCAAAAAACAGTCTGTCTTTCAGTTGTGCACCTCGTTTTGACCAAGTTACGATTGAAAACCCGACAAAAATATGTACCTATTTTTCAACCAAAAAAGTAGGTATTTTGGCAATCATCTTTCGAATTGAAGTCAGAATATGGAATGCCATACCTCGCTGAGCTTGTAATAAAATTCCCAATCGATTGGCATTTAAATCCGAAAACTTTACCTTTTGACCAATTTTCGCAAAAATAGATGATGTAACCCCTTATGAAAAATGCGAAAATTGCTCAAAAAATAAAATTTCCCAAAAGCAATGGAAATCTTTAGCCCAGGTTGTTAGCTGCTCAAGACAGTCGGCCTTTCAGCTGTGCGCCTCGTTTTGACCAAGTTACGATTGAAAAACCGACAAAAATATGGGTGTTTTTGTCCGAAATCCTACAACCTATTTTTTAACCAAAAATCAAGGTATTTTGGCAATCATCTTGCGAATTAAGGTCGGAATAAGGAATGCCATACCTCGTTGAGCTCGTAATTAAATTTCCAATCGATTGGCATTCAAATCTGGAAACTTTGATTTTTGACCAATTTTCGCAAAAATAGATGATGTAACCCCTTATGAAAAATGCGAAAATTGCTCAAAAAATAGATTTCCCCAAACGTGATGGAAATCGTAAGCCCAGGTTGTAAGCTGCTCAAAACAGTCGATCTTTCAGCTGTGCGCCTCGTTTTGACCAAGTTACGATTGAAAAACTGCAAAATAGGGTAATTTTGTGTAAAATCCAACAAATTTTTATTCAATTTTCATAATCTGAAAAAAATTGTAGGGCTCAAAAAAATATTCATATTGTAAAAAAAAATAGTATCTTCCCATAGTTATAAGCGACCTCCATTTTTTATTAATGCCTTTCCTATGTTTAATTTCCAAATTCAGAATGGAATTAAATGTTTGTTAAATTACATATAGTGTTCCAAAAATAAATACCTTTAATACTACTAACTTTTTTACCCGATCATGAAAGCAAATACTGTTTATTAGGAATGATTAACTATTTCTTTGATAAAACACTATATTTTTATAGTTTAAGAAATCAGTATAAAATAGGATGATATACAACATTTTTTATATAGTCCCAAAAAATAAAATCCGTTCTTTTTAAATCTTTATTTACACCACGTGCACAAAACAAAAAAAAAAGGGAAAGATTTTTTTACTAGACTAGAGCAATGGACCAACATAGATGGATGGGTTAATCTTTAACTGGAGAGGACTAGCTGGGAGCTTGGAGCTGGTTACTCCGCGGACTCGGCGCTCTCGATGGACTCTTCCTTGGCCTCCTGCTTCTGCTTCTCCTTCTCGGCCTTCGCCTGCTGCTTGGCCAGCTCCTTGGCCGCCTTCTTGGCGGCCTTCTCCTCCAGCTTCTGCTGCTTCTTGGCCAGCTTCTCCTGCTCCTTCTTGGCCTTCAGCTGCTGCTTGGCCTCGGCCTTGTAGAGCTTCAGTTCCCGCTTGATGGCCGCCAGATCGCTGACCTCTGTGGCCTCTTGGCCGGGCACAATCAGCGTCCAGTCGTAGCGCCAGCATCCCCCGACCAACGACTCGAATCTCTGGCCACTGGAGCAGCGCACGATGAACTTGTGGAAGCCACCCTGCAGGCTGGCCACACAGTTGTAGTAGTAGGTGTCATCGTGTCCCGCGAAGCGGCCCACGGCGGGGCACAGGAAGTCCTCCGCCAGGCACTCGGCCAGATCCCGTACACATCTGCCCAAGCTGGGCGAGAAGATGGTCGGTTCCGGGCAGATCAGCTCGATCTCCTGGAGCTGCAGCAGCACGGGGTTCAGTAGGCAATTGTGGTAGCGCCTGCAGTCGCCACCGATGTGGGGAAACAGTCCAGGCGCCTGGCACTTGAAAGTGGGCGGGGTGGGTGCAATGGTGGCGTCTGCCGGGGTGGAGGAACTAGAGCTTCCTGGTTCAAGGGTGGATGGTTCCTCGGGAGCGGATGAAGTCTCTGCGGGAGCGGATGAAGTCTCTGCGGGAGCGGCTGAAGTCTCTGCGGGAGCGGGTGAGGTCTCCTCGGGAGCGGATGAGGTCTCCTCGGGAGCGGCTGAAGTCTCTGCAGGAGCGGATGAAGTCTCCTCGGGAGCGGAAGAGGTCTCCTCGGGGGCAGCTGAGCTGTCAGGAGCCGGGGAAGAGCTCTCCTGTCCAGCTGGTGGTGAGGTTTCCGCAGCAGCAGTGGTGGTCTCCCCATCGCCAGAGGCACCCGTGGAGCTCTCCTGATCGGAACTTGTGGTCTCCTCATCGGATACGGTGGTCTCCTCATCCGGAACAGTGGTTTCTTCGTTCCCAGAGCCAGTGGTTTCAGCCTCCGTGGTCAATTGCCAGTCACCTGAGCCGGATCCGCTGCCATCCTCAGTTGGCTGAATGGTGGTGGTGGTGGTGTCGCTCCAGGGCTCCGCCTGGCCCTGACCCACATCCTGGATGTTGGAGGAGGCCTCCCCGCTGAGGGCCAGAATGCCGCAGGACTTGGTCAGCAGCTGCAAGTTAGCAAATGGTCAGGTATCGACCTAATCCTCAAACTTGGCTCCCCTTCCGGCTGAAACTTACCAGGGCGGCGCAGAGCAGCAGGATGCTGGACAGCTTGGAGATTCGTCGGCCCGTCATCTTTCGCACAGTGAAGGTGGTTGTGTTGTTGCTTGTGGTTTCTCGCAGTGTACTCGTGGTCGTTGTCATCGTCGCCAGTGGCTAACGTCGGTCGATCGTTGTGTGAGCTGCTGGCCGAGAAAGCCCCCGATTATATAGCCCGATCTGGCCGGGATGCTGGGCCGCCTTATCGGGCCTAGCACCTCCTCAACTTTGGTATCTCTATCTGATAGATAGACGTTTCGTATATGATGCAAATAAAATCGCTGCCTGTTTTTGCCCCGTTCTGACGTCGCTCGAGGGCTGCTTTTTTTTCACTTTTGGTTGCAAAATACAGTTGTAAACCCCTAAAGTTGCTATATATTTATAGTTATGTACAGCGTGGGATGTGAAACGGAAGTGTGTAAAGATAAGTCGGATGGGTAAATCTACGGGGAGGTCAGATAAATCTGTTTGTCCGGTGTTTTTCTTTCCACGCTACTGTTTTTGCACCCAATCTTGCCAGAGGGTCCGGACTCCGGAGACAGAGACCCACAACAAAGATTGTGACGCATCCCAAACTTGAAACAGGTGACATTCGATCTTCACTTTACTGCGCAGCTCAAGGGGTTTCTGAATAACTTAAGGCAATATTTTATCTTAACCAAAGTGAGAAAAGAAAGAAAACTAAACTTAAACTAAAGTTTTATTTTTATACAAATGAAAAAGTTAGTTAGGGATAACATAATTACTGAATTTCAAGGATTTTAAGTCTATGTTTATGAACATTAATGAAACACCTTATCTTTATAATTGCTCGTCGCTATCGTTATATCTTTAATTTAGCTATTTTTGGCATGAGTCACCATTTTGTAAGAATTAGGCATAACTTAGGGTCACCAAAAAACAAAATGTGTGATACATAAAAGTTACGAAAATGGTTTATTTACTGTCCTATCCGTAACTTAGCCACTAAGTTCCACCCTTGAAAAAGGGTTACCAATAAATAACGTAATTAATATGAAATCAAATTTCAAATTAATTGGTATATCCCTAATTGGAGGAGGGGGTTTCCAAAACAAATTACGGTTTGAATAAAATTGTTTCTATCAAGGCCCACTTTATTCTAATAAAATTAAAAACACTTAAAGAAATATAGCGCTTTGAAATGGGGATCCAATTGGTCTTGCTATAAGCTAAAGAACTGTCGTTTTGGGTCACCATTTGAAATATATTTTGTTTCTAAAAAGGTTTTTTTGGGTTACCTTTTTGTAGGCTTACGAAAAGTTTTCGGTTCATTAGTTGACTAAAGGTCACCAAGTGAGTCACTCTAAAGGAACTATATATTATATATCTTATACTTTATCAATGATTAGCAGTCTTTTTGACGAAATGTCAAGTTAAAAGAAATTTTTAAATACCAAATTTTCGGCGAAATCAAAGGCCATCGTTCATAACTTTGGTGACCCCGTTCCACCAGATGTCCATGGATCTGGCCAGCCATCTATACCATTTACCTGCTCCGGCTGGTGGCCATAAACATAATCCGCCGCTGACTGAATTGCAGGCAAAACGCTTTACATATCTGACGTTAATCTCACGGATACACAGATACAAAGATACGCAGCTGCGCACCAGATACACTTGTGCAGCGTGTGGACACAGATATCTCTGGCATATATATATATGTATAGATATATATCTGGTATATCGTGATAAGAGCCCCGATGTTATCAGCCTGCCTCTCCGGTTCTCCGATTCTCCGTGGTCTCCGTCTCCATATGTGTGTTTTCGCTTCATTATCTAAACGGCTTTGGTTTTGGTTTTGGTTTTGGTTTTCGGGGTTTGGTGATGGAATGATGAATGCCAGCGGCTAGACGGAGCGCACACAAAAATTCCAAGTGCCCAGCGAACTACGGATACGGATCAACTAGCTCCAGGCGCTCTCTTCAAAAATCCAGTATTCCCAGAAGCCAGAGATCGTCTGACATATACATTAGCGATATACATATATGGCAACCTCAGCGATGGGCGTTGGTGTGCCCGTGGGCGTGGCTGCCTCGGGTCCAGTGCGTCGACCAACCGCCAGAGCCACCGCCGGAATCCAAAGACGACGGGTGGTCAAGAAGCACATCCAACAGAAGTACATGCTCTGCGGATTTGCCATACACGTAAAATGCTAATATATATATTATAATATAAGATATGATATTATTTTTGAGAGATCTTCGTAGGCTTTCCTGGCCACCCCCGCCTATCTGTACGGCAATGTGGTGGAGTCCGATAAGGATCTGGTGCTGAGGATCTGGCCGGCGATCGTCTACCAGGCCACCGGAGAGCTGTGCCGATCCATAATGGAGCACCTGGACACAGAGTACAGCGGCAGGTCGCGGGAGACGACCCAGTACAGGAGGGTCTTCCTGCTGGCCACGCTCATCGCCTGCGTTTCGCTGATGGTCAGCGGGATACTCTTCTCCTCCGCCTGGATCGTGGTCACCACGACCACGCAGGTGGTGGCCATAGTCTTCTACGGCTGCTTTGCTGGTGAGTATAAATCTCGAGTAATATCTAATATCTATAGAAGAGAAAAAGGGCGCGAAGCTACCGAAAGAGTCTTGTAATTCGTAAAGTTTATCTCTGTCATTGTTTTCAAAGCCTACTTAAGAGAAAGCACTTAAAAGCACATTTTATAGCTGATATATCATATGTGTTACTGCATTTTGGGCACAGCCTACTTGTCGTATACGCAATATATCACGTATACGAATTTTAGTGTTTAGAATAGTATGATAGTGCAGAGATTCCATTATCAAAAAATTTCCTTTAAAAAATGTGGAACTATAAATATTAATAATATTATATTAATTAATATTAATATATTAAAAACTCTAAGCAAATTATAATCGATTATAGATCGTATAATATGTTATGCCTATAGCACCCAAGCAAGAAAAAATATGTTTTTCATTAACATTTATAGACGACTTTCGTTACAGCATACTTTTGACAGCTCCAAAAGTGATTTGGAGCCCCCATACTAATACTCTATAAATCCCTTTCCCCCAGGCATCGGCTCCAGCCTGTACCTGTGGAAGACGCACGTGATCCTGGAGGCAGTGCGTCCGCGGGAGGACAAGTACGTGCGGAAGACGATCCACCTGTGCGGCGAGGCCTTCTGCCAGCTGTTCCTCTCGTTCGTCTTCACCAGCCTGCGCACGCTCTACGGAACTGCCCAGTCGATCGTGCTGATGTCCGCCCTGCTGGTGAACCTCATCCCGCTGAGCCTGATCATCACGAAGCACCGCGAGGACGCCTTCACCACAAAGCGGATATCGGTGATCAAGGCGGAGACGGGATTCGCGGCTCTACCGCTGCGGGCGGCACTGGCCGCCAATTTGGTGGCCGACCAACTGGACGGCTTGGACACCCTGTCGTGGCGGAATCCAGCCACCACCGCCGACATGGCGGCCACCACTCCGAGTGCCGTCGTCGCCGCCGCCGTGGTGGACACCCACAGCAACTACATGCTGGCCACCGACGAGGCCTACGTCACCTACGTGAATCCCAACGGGGTGGAGATCATGGAGATCATACCCGAGGAGGACGAGACGGTGTCCATGATGCGGTCGAGCAATGCGACCATCGACAACTACGCCATGTCCGCCTCGCAGACCTCGCATAAGTCGCTCTCGAATGGACGGCTTTATCCCCTGACGCCCCAACTTCCCTTGGGAATGGGATTGGGAACCGGCACTGGCCCAGGAACCGGCAGCTCCTCGCCCCTGCCACCCGACTACGCCAATCTGGTAAGACCCTAGTTTAAGAGATTTTAATTCAGATTGTTAGAGAATTCAACCACGAACTCATAGAGGTTTCCCACTTTCAAATCGGAATCCAATAACTCAAGTTATGGAATCCAGAGTTGCAGTATTGGGTTCCCATTCTAAAAGAAAGTATTCCACGTCTAAATCGGGATCTAATAACTCAAGTTATGGATTACAGAACTTCAGTTATGGGATCCATTTTGAGAACCAGTGACATGAAAATGAATTAAAATTTTGATCCTTCTTAAATAGAAGAGGTATCCCACGTCCAAATCGGGATCGATTAATTCGAGTTATGGAATCTAAAAGAGCAGTTTTGGGTTCCCATTCTGAAATCCATGGAAACTACAGAAAAATAGAATATAAAAATGGTACCAGTTTTGACCCTCGTTTAAAAGAAAGATTTGATTTTAGATTATTAGAGAATTCAGCCACGAGTTCATCATTTATAATCAGGATCCAATTACTTAAGTTATGAATTAGAGAAGTTCAGTTTTGGGTTACTTTTGAAATCCAGTGAAGTTACAAAAAAATCAACATGAAAATGAGTTACAATTTCGACCCTCGTTTAGAAGGAATATTAGAGAATTTAATCACAAATTCATAGAGGTATCCAACTTGAAAATGGGAATCCAATAACCCAAGATATGGAATTTCGGAGTGCAGTTTTGGGTTCCCATTCTGAAGCCCATGGGAATTTTGTAAAAACCGATCATGAAAATGGGCTACAGTTTTGACCCTCCTTGAAAAGGTTGATTTGAATGTTAATTATTAGAGAATTACTACCCTATCTAATGAATCTTTTCGTGGTCCTTGCAGCGCCGCATTCGCCGAATGTCGCGGGCGGTGACCTCGCATTTGTGGTGGAACCTGCTGGACAAGATCGCCATGCCGCTGCAGCAGGCGCTGCTGGTGCCGCAGCTGTACGCCACCACGCTGCTCCTCTCGGCGGACATCTTCAGCTACGTGATGTGCCTGACGGTGCTGCCGGGCCTGGCGGTCAGCCACCATGCGCTGAAGAACGCCGAGATCCCGTTCCTCTTCTCCCTGCTGGCCTTCCCCTGGATGTGCTTCTCCCTGATGACGCCGCGCTTCGGGACGAGCCTGTACAAGCGCAAGATCCAGTGGCACACGCTAGGCAGCCTCTGCAAGTGCCTGGCCCTGATCTGTAAGTCCTGCTCCTGTGTACCTGTACCTGCCCATAATAACCTTCGTTACCCAACCCCACCCAGTCATCAGCTTCTCCACCTCGAAGCTGCTGCTCAGCGTGTCCGCGGTGCTGCTCGGCTTTGGCCAGGTGGTGACCGCCTTCCTGCAGGAGCTCGTCTTCCAGATGGGCATGACGCGGGCCAACTGGACGGCCATCCGGCGACCGGTGCACTTCACCAACGGCCTGCTCGTACTCTTGTGGGGCGCCCTGGCCCACTGGGTGGTGGAGCGGTACTCCTTCCAGGCCACCGTGGGACTCGCCGGCGCTCTTTACGGCGCCACCTCGCTGCTCTGGAACTTCCTCTTCTTCTGCTGCCAGGGAAGGGATTGAGCAGCAGTTGCTTAACCTGTTGCCAAAGCAGGGATTGAGCAGCAGTTGCTTAACCTGCTGCCAAAGCAGGCATTGAGCAGCAGTTGCTGGATCTAAAGAATTCGCTAGGTCTTGTATGTGCGTGTGTGTATGTGGGTTGCTGTTGTTGACGTTGTTGTTGTATTTGTGCAGTGATATTAATAAATAAAGATATACATAAACTATGACCCATTTGTAAAGAAATAAAAAGGATCAAGAAGGCCTTGCCTTTTTTCTGCTCCTGTCATTCGAATATAACATTTGATTTTCGTCTTGCTAGTCAGTTCACTTTGGGCGATCACGCGGGGAACACCTCAATTTATATTCATACATTTTTATCATTTCTAAAATTAAAAAAATTTTTTTTAATTAAAACTAACTAAACAAAATCAAGAAAGAAAGCGAATTTTCGTTGGAAATGAGCCAAGTAAGTTGCCTCAGCAATAAAGCAAAGAATTTAAATAATTTGTGAGAAAATAACGCGTTACTCGTAGAGTAAAAGGGGTATACTAGGTCCGTCGGAAAGTATGTACAGGTAGAAGGAAGCGTTTTCGACCCCATGGGGTATACATATTCTTAGTCAGGATAGTTGATATAGCCGTGTCCGTATGTCCGTCTGTCCGTATGAACGCTGAGATCTCGGAAACTATAAGAGCTAGAATGTTGGGATTTGGTAAAAATAAATAATAATTAGCAAGCCCAATATAGTGCGGGGGCGACGGAGATATAATCATCTGAAAATCGGCTGCTTTTTGCGTTTTCCCTTAAATTTAAATTCATCTGACATAGAGGGGACTCACACCTGACATAGCGGGGACTCCCACCTCTCACGGGAACACCCTAACCCTTCTGAGTGGTATATTCTGGTATATTTGAACAAATAAGATTGGTATATTTTCGCAGTCCAGGGCACGGTCACTCTAGCGGCAGCACGCCAAAAAACTGAAAATTTCCTTCTTTTTCCCCATTTTCCTTGAGCCGCGTTGCAAATTTTTCACTCGCCGGCATTGCAAACGGAAAAGTGTTTACCGGCCGGCCAAGCGGTGAGTGTTTGGTCCTTGCGGGGAAGGTGGTGTGTCGCGGGGCGAGGCGCAAAAGGCGGCAAAGAAAATGCGCAAATTTGCGGCTGCGTTTCACCGGCTGCGTTTTTTGTTTTTTTTTTTGACAGGCGAATCGGAAATAATAATGCATTCCAATTTCTATCCCTTTCCAGCTCAGAGCTACGGAACACGCCAGGCGCGGACGCATGAGGCAGGCTCCCCAGGAAGCCGCAAAATCAGAAACTGCACCCAAGCCCAAATCCCGCGGTGGAATCAATGGGTCGTCTGTAAAGGATCGGCGTGCCCATTCCGAATTGCTATCGGGATTTATCAGCAAGCCAGTGAGTCTGAAGCGCGCGCACAACTCTACCTCCGCAGGAGAAGGGCAAGGGCCCAGGTTCATATCACCCCGGGAATTTGACGAGCTTTTTCAAAAAATATCGGGCAAGGCCGCTGCGGTGCCCGTTGAGGGACCTCGCCATTCCAAGCGTAGATGCTCGAGTGCAAGCTTCGCGGAACAGCCCAATTGCTGGACGTCCTTGGTGACGAAATCACAGCAGAAACCGCGTTCCCATAACGCACCCACAGCGCCAGGGATCTCCAAAGGACCTCCATTCGCTCCTGCGGTTGTGTCCAGTCCCCCCCTTCCGTTCTGGCCTAGATCTCATACTGATACAGCCCCGATCGGGCAGGAAAACGAAATCGAGCGGAAAGCAGAAAAATATCCATCACAAGACCTGCAGCGAGACGAAAAGATTGCATCCCAGAGCTTGCAGGAAGAGGACCAGAACGTATCAATTCTTTTACAGAAGAAGCAGCGAAAGAGGCGGGAAAAGCGTAAGGCTGCGTTTTTGAAACGGCAAAAAAAGGACAAAGAAGTCGCACTTGCTACATCCCGGTGCGAGCAACCGCGTTCCCATAGCGCACCCCCAGCGCTAGCGAACTCGATAGGACCTCCACTGGCTCCTGCGCGTGCGCCCACTCCCCCCGGTTACTTCAGGCCTATACATCGTAGTGTCAGTGGCATCCAGCAGCCAAACGAAAGGATTTTACAGTTGCAGCTGGAGAAGCAGCGAAAGAGGAGGGAAAAGCGTGGGGCTGCGTTTTGGAAACGGCAAGAAAGGGAAAAGATTTCAGCCCACATCACCCCTGAGAACCAACAGCTTAAGAAGGCAGCCTCCCGTTTGCAGGTGCCAATTCAGACTCAGCCGATAAGGCGTGAGGCTGCGGATCGGACTACGCACAATAGCGAACAGATTATATACCAGCTTCCGCGGGAGATTGATCAGCCGATTGCAGCCCTGGAAAAAGACCGGAATCGGGATCCCAATCTCAAGATTTCAGAAGAGGTTGAGCAAAAGGAAAATCGGATTCCTGCCAATATCCAGCAGAAAGGCAAAATACAGTTTACATTTCATAAAGAAGACCTTGCATCACAAAGCCAGCAGGAAGGCAAGAGATTTGCACGCCAGATCTTGCAGAACAAAGACCAGGTCGTAAAAAAGATTAAGGATCAACAGGAAAATATTCAACGGGAAAAAGAGCAGCTTGCAACGCAAAGCATCTTGCAGGAAAAACTCCAGATTCAGGACCAAAGCCAACAGAAAGCCGAGCAGATCGTATCTGAGAATCAAGATCCCAGTCCCAACATCTCAGAAGAGGTTGCGCAAAAGGAAAATCGGGTTGCTGCTAGGATCCAGCGGAAAAAAAAATTACAATTTGCATTTAAAAAAGTGCTTGCATCATATAGCCCACAGAAAGTCAAGAGACTTGGTCGCCAGTTCTTGCAGGCAAAAGACCAGATCATCGAAAAGATTTTAGATAAAGACGAAGAGATTCTAGCCCAGCAACGGGAAAAAGAAAAACTTGCCTTACAAAGCCCGCAGGGAAGCAAGAGTTTTGCAAGTCAGATCTTGGAGAACAAAGACCAGATCGTAAAAAAGATTGAGGATCAACACGAAAAGATTCAACGGGAAAAAGAGCAGCTTGCATCGCAAAGCCATTTGGGAAACAAGAACATTTCCGACCACATCTTGCAGGAAAATCTCCAGAACTTAACACAGATTCAGGATCAAGGCCAACAGAAAGCCGAGCAGATCGTATCTGAGAATCAAGATCCCAGTCCCAACATCTCAGAAGAGGTTGCGCAAAAGGAAAATCGGGTTGCTGCTAGGACCAAGCAGAAAAAAAAGGTACGATTTTCAGACCAGATCTTAATAAAAATTATAGATGAACACGAAGAGATTTTAGCCCAGCAACGGGAAAAGGAAAAACCTGCCTCACAAAGCCAGCAGGAAAGCAAGAGTTTAGCACATGAGATCTTGGAGAACAAAGACCAGATCGTAAAGAAGATTGAGGATCAACAAGAAAAGATTCAATCAGAAAAAGAGCAGCTAGCACCGCAAAGTCATCAGGGAAACAATAACATTTCCGACCACATCTTGCAGGAAAAACTCCAGAACTTAACACTGATTCAGGATCAAGGCCAACCGAAAGCCGAGCATATCGTATCTGAGAATCAAGATCCCAGTCCCAACATCTCAGAAGAGGTTGCGCAAAAGGAAAATCAGATCGTATCTGAGAATCAAGATCCCAGTGCCAACATCTCAGAAGAGGTTGCGCAAAAGGAAAATCAGGTTGCTGCCAAGATCGTGCAGAAAGACAAATTCCAATTTGCATCTGAGATTAGCCGCCAGGTTGTAACATCGTTTCAAGAAAACGGGCACCAAATAGATTCAAGCTTCGTGCGGAACATTGCAAATATTGTAACTGGGGTTACAGGGGCGGAAAAACCAAACCTAGCTGGACCGAGTAACGGTCAGCAGCAACAGGCAGCAGGAAACAGTATATTTGTTGCTTACGTGCACATTATCTTAAAAATCATCGACCGAGTGTGCCAGATTCAGAAATCCAAACCAGCCGATCCTAATTTTAACATCTCGGGCGGAGCCCTTTATCTTATGCGCCGGAAGTTGGCCTATATCAGCCACATTCTGATAGACAAATCTGTTGAAGGAACTGTCACCGAAGAGAACATCGCCGTGCTCGGCGATATCGTCAAGATCCTCAAGGACACTCAGAAATCAAAACCTTTCGGTTTTGAGGCAAAGAAAGAAGCCGAAGAGCTACGAAATACTCTCTATCACGAAATTTCAATGGGCTTTGAAATATTAAGGAGGGTCCGAGAGCTAATAACCGGTTGGAATAAGACCAAAGAGGGAGCTCCGGACACCGGAGACTCGGGCCAGGGAACGGAAAGTCAAAACGGAGCTGGTCGTGGTGGCGACCACCAGACGGAGGGAAGTAACACAGCCCAAAAGAGACGGTAAGCTCCTTTAACTTTCTAAAAATGTATTTTATAACGGGGTGATTTCTGTTCTTGCAGCAACCAGGAGGATCATCCACCTGTGATCAAGTACCAGCGTGTGGACAACTCCTTTCCTCGTTTCATAACGAATGTGCCTGCCGAGGACCAGGTTCATGCAAGCAAGTCCATGGCAGGGCGGGAGCGCGAGAATCAGCAGCAGGGCTCAAAGCGGCTCTCGGTCTTCAATCCGCCGGTATACACGCAGCACCGTGTGCGCAATGACGCCCCATACATAGCCAACCCGTTCGACGGGTCGGACGACGAGGAGCCCTCCCAGCCGAGGGGCTTTGCCAATGCCGCCGGTACATCAGCCAGGCAGCCGCATATGCTTTACTCGGATGCCGTGCGTCTGGGTCAAAATGGCTTCCCCGAAGCCCGTGTGAACGGCCACTCCGCCCACCCGGTCCGCCGGGTACCAACTCAGGTGGAGAGGAGCATCCTCACCCACGAGATGGAACGCTCTGAGCACGAACAATATCTGAACCTCATCCACACCGTGGCACACAATGATTCCGTGGTCAATCGCTTCGCAAAGCCGGTTGCCCCGCCGCTGCAGCGCATTAACAACCAGCAGCCGAGCTGGAGTTCCCTGCTGCGGGGCAACCAATCTCGCCCATTGCAGCAGCCTCAGCCGCTGCTGCAGCCCTCGTCTTTAGGGCGCCAGAACAGTGTGTCGGAGTACGCCAGATTGATCAACAGCGGGGCGACACAACAGGGCCCAGTACCGGCTCCACCGCAGCTAATGCGCATCGATAGCTCTCCCAATATCGCCGGCAGCCATGCGTCCACCATTTCCAGCACCGACGGCAGCAACGAGAGCGGCAGCGACCACTCCAGTAGTGGGTCCAATTCCTCAGTTACTGCCATTAATGACAGCTCGCGTGAGAAGAAACACAAACACACCAATCACATGTGAGCGAATTTCGCATACAACAAGGAACAATAAAATTAAACAATTTTTCATCATTCTCCAGAGGCTCTGCAAAATCGCTCCGCGCCAAAACCACCAGGCTCTCCATGACCGATGCCCTGCATCGTCGCTTTGCTAGCTGTATCTACCTCAAAGATGACTTTGTGGAGCAGTTCAAAGCGAAGGCGGCTCGCATGCGTGAGGAATCCGAGCACCGTCGCGAGTTGGCAGTTGAGGAGTAAGTTTTCAATGTCCAATCGTCAGGACGCATTTACTAAAATGTTGTGCAAAATTAAAGGGCCAATCGCAGCACTGAAGAACGACGTGCCTACGAGTATAAACTGCGGGAGAACATATTCCAGTACCGTATCCCCCACAAGCCGATCTTTGTCATCGGGGCCCGGGACACGCCGGTTCAGAAGAAAGAGACAAAGCTCATCGCTCTTACTCCGGAGCACTTAAGGCGCTATGAGCAGTTGATGTATGGTGGTCCAGAGGACGAGGTAAACAAATTGATGCATTGGGTTTCATTATTAAAGCCCATTTATCTTTTAACTCCCAGGTCCTTGTTGTCAAATTCAACATGCACATTCACCGCCGCGATATACTTTCGCTCAAAGGTACGGAATGGTTAAACGACGAGATCATCAACTTTTACATGTGCTTGCTGACTGATCGCTCGGCGAAGCCAGAACTGCCCAACGTGTATGCCATGAACACGTTCTTCGTGCCACGCCTTCTGCAGGCTGGCCATGCGGGCGTAAAGCGCTGGACCCGTAAAGTAGACATATTCTCAAAGGACGTGATCCCAGTGCCGGTGCACTGCAACGGCGTCCACTGGTGCATGGCCATCATCCACTTGCGGAACAAAACCATCCGCTACTATGATTCTATGGGCGCGCCGAACCAAGCCGTGCTGAACGCCTTGGAGGCCTATCTGCGCGAGGAATCCCTGGATAAGCGCAAGCAGCCGTTCGACACCAGCGTCTTCGTGATCGAGAACGTACCGAATGTGCCCCAACAATTAAATGGAAGTGATTGCGGCGTCTTCAGCTGCATGTTTGCCGAGTATATATCGCGTGATGCACCGATTACCTTCTCGCAGGCGGAAATGGAGTATTTCCGCAAGAAGATGGTACTCGAAATAGTCGCCGGAGAGTTGTGGAACTAATGCGATCATATCGGTCATCCAAAGCTGTGCCCAATGCACCGCACAGCCACTAGTTCTAGTTTAGCACGGAGTGGATATTCAACTTCTTAATTTATTTATTAGAAATCTAACATAAACTTTCCAAGCAAGAAATCGCATAGGTGCTTCGATCGACCTGGCAGAAGCATGCATGCGCATAAACTTGTTCTCATCTCATTTTACCTTTTGTATACAAAATACAATATCGATCCTTTGTGGTTCGATTGTACACACGAATCCATCAACAAACTACTACTAAATGTAACACTTAACGCTCTGATGCAACGAGGAAGTAGAGGCATCTGAATGTAACAGAAACTAGTTTTTCAATAAAGCGCTATAAACGGAATGCGAAGAATGATATATTAATCGCGGAATATTTTTTTTTGATTTTGGAAATGTTTACAACTTCCAGTTTTTTATCTATGTTTATTTCGTTTTGAGCACAACTAAAAATACCTAAATTTAAATTTACAAATAGTTACAAATTGATCGCATCATCTTTTTGGTAAAACTTTCTAAGTTTTTGTTCTTTTATAAACACAATATTTACATAATTTAGAAAGATTTATTTAAATTATTTTGAAATTTATACGAAGCTTAGTAGTATTTTAAATATGATCTTTGTCTTTATTAGTACTTTCGGAATACCAGAAATCTTTTTGAGTGTATAAAACTTATTTTCAAAATAATATGTCGCGATATTACTGTAATCTAAATAATTATAAGAAGTAATTTTCAATCCCGTACTTGTAATAACAAATTTGGCCAAATTGAATTAAACCAATACCGGCTTATAGCAAAATGTTGGTTAATATAATCAAAGTTGGTCTTAGGAATTTCTTAAAATCTCTGGAATAAACAAAATCGCTCAGCTTAAGGTACATATGTATTGTAATAAATTTAATTTTTGCAGTTCAATCTATAAGTTATATAAAGTAAAGAAAAATATATGAAAATAAAATTAAATTTAACATATTGCCTGTATTGATAAAAAAAAGGATATGCAAAATGTTAAAAAAATTTAAAAAATAAAAGCTGAAAAACGCTTTAAAACTATAAAGTTATTCAAGAGACTCTGTTTTTGTGCACGAATGGTTCATATTGACTTATGTACATATGTGTTATTTGTAAAACATAAACTGTCAGAGCAATTTATTTTTTTTATATAAAGTAACATTCCTTCCCTAAGGATAACGGAACTCTTGGAACATAGTCTGCAACAAGCCTAGCTCAATTTAAGAATTAACTTTTAAAAAACTTGTTTAACAGAAAACTCTTTTACTTATAGCGTTCGGTTGAATTTGAAATAGTTACCCGCCACACATAACGGTACTATCGCCAGTGTGACCCTGCCAACGTGTTGAGCAGAAAAGCTAACGGTAAATCGGCAGTGTGGCCCTGCCAACGGGCTGGCCAGTGTGACCAGGGCCAGCTGGAAGGCAGAGGAGTGGATGCAGGCATCGAAATGGATGGGGAAAAGCGCTCCGTGGTGGAGCAGCCGTAGCAGTTGCGAGAGAGGCGCGCGCGCGGTCACAACTCGGCGACGGCAGCGTTGGGGCATGCAAATTATGCCAAATAGCATCATCGACGGGAGCACGAGCAGTAGCAGCAGCAGCAGCAACGTCAGCAGCGCCGACAACCGATCAGAAAATGCAGCAGGGCACAGGAGAGGCAACGTCTTCGGCGGCAGATAGCGGGAAGGGGGCGACGGACCTGGCGTCCAGGTCCGCTGGCGACGGCGGCGGAGGCGGCGGGAACAGCTGCTCCTCCGGCGAATCCGGATCCGGCGACCCAGCAGCAGCGGTGAGATTCGTTTTCGTGTTTTCCCAGGGAAATAACAATCGAATTTCCTTCATTTTTTTCTGTGTGTGTGTGTGTGTGTATTTATGGTTTGTTTGGCCTGGCCAAAAATTATATAACTTTAAGCGGAGGTAGCGCACGCTTAGTGACCTCCCAGACCCCCGCTCACCCATCACCCATTAAACCCCCCGGCCACTGCACATAAAAACCGTGCGGGGGTGTTTGTGTGTGTGCGCCCGTTTTATTTTCCATGGTCCTCGGCTTGTTTGTTGTAATTTTCCGCAGCAACCGCGCATGCCACCCCCTGGACTGCCCTCCCCTACACTTTTCCACACCGAAAATATTTTTCAAATCAGTCCAAATTTATCTATTTGTACTTGATCCCCCAGGATTATGTGAATTTTGAACTTCAAAAATGTTCATACTTTCCTAAAAAGCTTGAAAAACTTTTTAGTTTCTAAGCAAATTTAATAGTTTAACTTTAATTTCGAAAACATTTTACATTTGGTATGAAATATTCGAAGCAAAGAAACATAATTAATTTAAAAAAAGAATATCTCCTAATAAATGTGTTATGGATAAAAAGATCTAAATCTAAATCTTGTAATATAAGAATAAATTAATCATAAACTTGTAGTTTTGAGTTAAAATACATATACTATATTGCAAATTGCCATTATTAATGTTATAGCAAATTAAAGTAAAATCAAAACAAATAAACTTTTAAACTATAATTGATATTTTAAACTTCAGTTACATGCAATTCAAAAAATACGTGCAGTAAATTTAAGTTAAAAAACCTAAATAAATTCTGGAATTTTTCGAATATACTTAGATCTTGGAAAATGTTTTCCGTGCACATTTCTTAACGTATCACGCTGTTTTCCACATTTCCACAATTATTTTGTTTTTCTCTCTGGCTTGCCTAATTTTCGAAATGCGTTTATTTACTTTGCGGCGCTTGTTTGTTTGGTTCTTGTTCTCGTTCTGGTTCTCGTTCTCATTCTCGTTTTAATCATTTATTCGATTTCGCCATGTCCTTGTGAAATCGTGGAATCGCCCCCGCGCTTGTGCCAGTTTCAGTTTCCCGGCATCTTTCTTGCTTCCGGTGTCCTGATTTAATCGCAGCACATATTTAATGTCATTCCCGACGCCCGACCAATTTCCCATTAATTTTGTGCTAATTAATTTTGGCCAGCTGCTGGCTGGCTGGTAGATTGGTAGATTGGTATTGGTTACGTCAGGGGCAGCTCGTCTATTTTTGGCCCATAATCCTTTGCTGCTCCGGAGCGACACAACAGAACCGGAGAGAGCCTTTCACCAGAGAGCGAGTGGCCTTGCCACCCCCTAGATATCATACCATACCCATATCCGCAGCCAAACCGTAAACACACCATGCCGTACCCTATCATATCCTATCCCCCCCCTCAAGGACTTGTTTATTTATAACTCCGGCTCATCCAATTTGGGATGCCAGGCGGACCTCATCCATTATTCAGCCTTTCACTAGGTTGGCGTATTCGCATATCGCATATCGCATAGTTTCCGCCTCTATTTGCTGCGCCTCATTATTTGTCTTTTGTTTATTGATTTATTCACACCTCTTTTTTGTTATTTTTCCTTTATTTTTAGCGCTTTTTCGTTGTTGTGCATTAACCAAATCGAAAACAGGGCCACCACTCCTTCTTCGCATCCCTTCACTCAAGAGGTAAAACCACTGTAGTTCTGAGGAAGCTATCTAGTTTACCCAAAACTCTAATGTATATTTATTATTTTTTAAATGTTTTAAACTTCGTGCAATTCAAAGATATCTTAGTCATATTTTACCTCGTAGAATCCCTAAAAAAAGCTATATCTCGTCAACTTTAAATAAATTCTTAAATCTCTTTGACTTGGACTTTAATATTATATCTTGCCATGCCAAAGTAAATAAATCTTTAAAACAAATTAAAAAATTTCAAATTTTCCCATAGCAACTCGATCTTAATGTCCTGATCTACTTACAGACCAGCACAACGATTAGCTCCAAGCAGGAGGATTCGAGGGAGCCGAGGGAACAGGTGGCCATCCACTACCTGGCCAGCTTCCACGAGCTCTGCGTGGTCACCGCCCTGCTGCCCCTGGTGACGCTCTTTACGTGCTTCGTGACCGCCTACGTCTTCCAGTACGACGATGTACACGAGACACATTGCCGCGTGAGTTGAAGGGCTCCTGGGGATCGGGATGGGGATGGGTTTGGGGATGGGGGACATGTCCAGGGCGGGGCGCGGTTAACTGCTCCAATCGCAGCTAATCCCGTGGCCAACAAATCACTGTCATCCTCGCGGGACTCCGTGCGAGATAGGAGACACGCAAATTCACTTTTCTAAACGATTCGCTCACAAAACACAGAACATCGCTCAAAATGATTAATGTCGTAAACACAGTCGCCACCGCTTTAAAATTAAGATTGTTTTTTTTTCAAATTATATTTTGATCGCAGATATATTTCAAGTGTATCTTTTATTTTACTTAAGCGATGACTTATTTATTTAAAGCCTATTTTAAAAGTACAAAAAATGTATATTATTGATTTCATTTAGTTCAACCATACTTATGTTTGCAATTTCAATAAGTTTAATGTAAAATATTTTTATGTACTATATTTAAAATTGCATTTTACTCTAGTCATGTTATGATTGAGTTAGCTTAAAGCTATATTAAAGATACATTTTAATAACGCCTGTTTTCCCTCCCTAGGTCTACAACATAATACCCTCGATAAGTGCAATTACCGGAGTCAGCCCGCAGCGCTACTTCTGGCGCTTTAGCATCGCGCTCCACATCGGACCGCGCATCCCCATCGCCTTCGTCTACAAGAACTACTACCGCTCGCAGCTGCGTCGGATCAGTCCCGCCCAGGTGCCTCAGACCAGCGCTCTCATCACGCTGATCCTGGTGCTCAACTGCATCGAGATCGCGTCCCTGGGCGGCGTCACCTATATATCTAATCGAGAGAACTATCGTATGTCAAAGACTACTCCTATTCCTCTGGATATCTTCACTCATACCCATTCGTTTCTTTGTTTTAGCCGTTCACGAACGCATCTTTATCACGTTCATGGTATGTTCGCTGTGCTACATGCTGGCCACGATCAAGCTGAACGGCATCCTCAACGCCGGACAATCGCTGACCGAGCAGCAGCGCCTGTCCATCAAGTGGAAGAAGATCCTCTTCGCCGTCTCCATCCTGAGCACCATCGGATTGCTGGTGTTCTTCGCCAAACACCGCTTCTACTGTCACGACTTGGGTGAGACCCTAACCAGCTATCTTTATCTTTAAGCTACGTATAGATACAATTTATCATATAATTTTGAACATACCTAACATCATCCTAATCTACTATCATATCATTTTTACATTCAGCAATTTAAATTTTTACATTTAACTACCTATAACTATATTTTCAAATATGAACTTGATGTTCATCACTGACATAATATAAGATTCAAAACATAAAGAAACATTTTAAACGTATAAAAGTATCATATATGATACCTATAGGTATGAAATTAATCTGAAAACTTAGTTTGGATATCAAGTATTAACTTGATATGTATCATATCTCCTATTTTTATATGAAATAGGATTCAAAACACAAAGAACTTATCATCTTATTTTAAACATATAAAATACCAACTTAAGTTTTCTATAATATCACAATAATCTGAAAATGTAATTAAGATATTATAAAAAATCAAATTGATGTCCTTAAATGGAGATGAGCTATTCCATCAATATTTGCTTGATAATTTACTATTTTCTTTACTATCTTTATAGCCTTCAGTTGGTTCGCGTTCTTCGAGTACTTGATCGCCATCGCCAACATGCTGTTCCACTTCACCATCATCTGGGACTTCCCCTCGCAGTTCATGATGATCGTGCAGGGACCCCGCGAGAACCTCGCCCAGTACTTGAGCAGCAGGCCGAAAGTGGACTAGATTGGACCCCCGACTCCTGACTAGACCCCACCTGCATGCCACTCTTCTCCAGTGTATAGTGTGTCTAATTCCCATACGAAACGTACAATTAACGAACTTCTTCAACTTTAAAACTAAGCGCTTCCATACCGATCAACAACTATTAGCAATCTTCTTTTCTCTTCGATTCTCTGTCACACCAACGTAACAAACCCGAAACCCAAACCAGAATTAAGGAAATGAAATCCGAAACGAAAGCGAAATGTTCCATAGTTCCACGATTAATATAAATATTAAATATACAAAGTATGTAAAGAAATTGCCCGATCAGAGGGCATACCGTTCTATGTACACATTCTAAATACGTGAAATAAGTTACCTAAGAATTAAGTGCACCCTAAACAAAACAAAAGCAACCAACAATATTGTAATAATTGTGTATGCCTAATGGATCGCAGCTCGCCAGATCTCATGTCAATTTTGAATCTAACCCAAAGGAGCCAACAAGGGGCGACCAGCGTCAGCGTTTCATTTCCTAGGCAGTAATTAAATAGAAGTCGTATTACTTACCACTTAGTACATATCGTTTATACAGCGGGATATAGCCTCCTCCTTGGGGAGCTATTGGGGCCCTATTGGCCTTCCCCGAAACAAATAGAAACAGAAAAACCATTGAAACAGAATTCAGACAATAGCCATTAAGCTGCGACATTACGGGCAACGAACAACAGATTCAGAGCAGTGATGGGAAGTATCTAGGTAGTTCATCTTATTCAGTGTTTAGCCTAGCCCATAGGCTCAAAATTTGTATTTCTAAAATGTGTAATATTTTATTGTTCGGAACCAAAGAGCTCCCGCCAGGGATGAAAGTCTGAGAAACTGAATCAAGTCAGAAATTCAAAAAGGTTTAAATCTCCATCTACTCTGATTTTAATCCCGAAACCTGCCTAGTTAAAAAAAAAAGCTGTACCTTTCCCGTCACTGTTCGTAAGATCGGAAAATCTGGATTGTACGAGGTCAGAATAAATAAATGTAGCGAATAAACAATTGTTCTTAGCCAACTTTAATAGCGAAATTTGAAAACCTGAGAAATAAGATAGGCAGAATCCACAGTATTTGCTGAGCGATCGGGTGAAAACCATAGGCCCATAGGTAACCGAATTGTGAACCAGATTAGGGTCAATATATATATATTTTGCAGTAACGGAGACGCGTAGCTATTTTTTTCTCCACAAGAGTATTTAGCCTAAGTCGAAGAGGGTTTAAATTGATATTACTTATTTAACTTTGTACTATACACACACCAGAGTCAAGCGGAAGCTCTTATACCATAAGTAATATTATTACCTTCATTATTATTATAACGATTATGCATTGTATTTGCGGGGGATCGGCGATCAAAGTGAACATCCTGTATTTCCCGAAAACCGAACATCGTATAGCTAAACGAATGAAACAATTGTTAAATCTCACACAAAATTGATATTTGTACGGATACTCACTCGAAATGATATATGTACTCAAGCCCACGCCCACTAAAGCGATATGTTATGCAATAGTTGAGTTGCCAGTTGCACCTTGCGATCGAGCAAATATATATTTGAATTATTGTTGATGTTTGCAGGCCCTGGGTTTAGCTTGCACCCACTATATCGCCTCACCTTATCCAACTAGCCTTGTCCCGCTCCGTTTCGATTTTCCACTTATGTGCCTCTCTCTTTCGCCCCCCAAGGATATGTACTTCCATGCGATCCAAGGAGTGTGGATATATACCTATATAACCCATGTAGATGCGCTCTATATACGTATTTCTCTCATCGGCCACTTCCTAATTGATTTAACCGGCAAAAAGCAGCGGCTCTGGGATGACCACTTTTTAAAATGCAACTTTTTACCTTTGCATACAATTTTAGGCGTCACAACGTAAGAGAATTAATTTAAAAAAACCAAAAACAAATTAACTATGAAATATGTAAACTTTGTAGCTTCCTAATTTGAATAAAGATTAATACAACTTACAATTTACTTGTGAAACTTAAACTCCACTCTGATTTTTTCTATATCCCGTTTTACTTTTACCAGGATTATAGGCCTGATCATAGGTCCTTCCAATCCAACACCTAAAAATAAGTCGAAATCGCTATTCCATTTTGTGTTGGAAGCACTTAAGTATATTTCTTGTTTTCTTGTAGTTTTGTAAATTATTTACACTTTATCGTAGGGCATTACACATAAGTGAATTCTCAGAGTGTGAGGGATGTAGCATATATTAGCACATATATAAGGCCGAGAGTCAAGTGTTGTATGGTGCGGTCTTGTTCAGTTTGATAAACAGAATTGTGGTCAAGGTGATGGTCGATTTGGGTCTGGGTTGGGCACAGCAACCAGTGTGGTCAGGGCCTCTATATATGTACGGCTATTATATGCAGGCGGATGCGAGGGGGCGATAGGCGTGGCTGGGGGGCGGCATGGGGTGTTAGCAGTTGTCTTACAATTAAAATTCAGTACGAGTCTAAAAGCTACGGCCGATGTGTGAGTCTGTTTGGGTATGCAATGGTTATGTATAATATATATATGAACACCTGAACAAAGGTGTGCGGCGTCGCCGTCTCCGTGTGCGCGTGCTGAGAGGCTGTCCTTAGGGCTACGTGGTTCTTGCTATTTATTGTTGCTGTTGCTCCTGTGCAGTGCTGGCCGTCTATACATGTGTATATTTATCTAGTCCGGCAGGTCGATGCTGACGAAAGGCACCACCGGCTTGAGGATGTCGTTCTTGGCCCCCTTCTTGCTCTTCTTGTCGTGCTTGCCAAACTCGTGCAGCTGCTCGCTGGCCGCCATGCTCGTCGACGAGGAGGTGGCATCCAGCGGCATGGACTGCCCGGCATTGCTATGCGTTTCCGGGTGGTAGCTGATGTTGCCGTACTCCTGCAGGAACGGCATCGCGGACAACAGAAACTGGCTAAAGGACTTGCGGATGCCGAACCACCACATGTTGCCGCCCTTGGCCGTGAAACTGAGGATGATTAGCGCCAGAATGGAAACGAGCAGCGGCGAGAAGACCACGATGTACGGGAACTTGAGCTCGCCGTCCAGCTTGTCACAGATGACGACCTGTCGGAATGGATGGTATGGTTAGTATGGTTTCGTTTCTTCACCGGTTTTAATGAGGGCCCTTACCTGAAAGCAGAGCAGTGGCAGCACCGTGCAAATGTTTCCCACCGCCGCGTTCAATGCCGCCTTCTTCTGCTGCAGCGAGACCTCCGGCGTGCGCATCATGATGCCACAGAAGATGATGTTGTACAGCACGCTGACCAAGCTCAGGCATATAACGATCCACATTGGCACGAACACCACGTCCCAGTTCCAGTAGACAAAGCGATCCAGCTTCAGCGGCAGCGAGACAAACTGCAGCGCATTGACCGCCAAGAAGAGCTCCAGCTCGAAGGAGCGATCGTGCTTGACGGCCCAAACGCAGGCGCCCACGCTCACCACCGAGCCGAAGATCAGCGGGATGAAGACCAGCACCCACAGGTGGCGGTCCGAGGTCAGCTTATCGCAGGCCAGCAGCTCGAACATCAGGAGGATCAGGTGAAGGGCCAGCGAGATGAGCATCGCCTTGAACTGCGTGTAGGCGTCGCCCTCGAGGCGGTAGTGGGGATACCGGCACCAAACGATGGCGCCCACGATGGCGCCCAGGATGGCGGTGCACTTCCATATCCACAGCGGTGTGAAGATCGCCCAGTAGGGCCAGTCTGTGAAAGGGCATTCGATTAGACAACTATACAAAAATGAACTGATTCTTCTAGTTTGTGATAACTTATCCCACGTCTTGGGATAAACATAGAATAGACTTTCCTAGCTATTTAAAGATAGAGCTATCTATCAAGAAGAATTTAGTAGCGAATATAAGATTATCCGTTGAACATACTATCATATAGTACCTCCCATCCCATACATAACTAGACAACTATCATATAACTGGCTAAATCGAGGATTCCTCTAGATCCCTTTGTTACCCATGCGTTGAGAGGATAATATATGTCCGTAGTAGATGGATGGGAGGAACTCCTTCTGCAGAAGGTAGTTCACAAGGCACCAAACTGGAGTATTCTGCTATATCCCCTTGTTATTCTCGGGATGCGAGATGAATGGAGCTGGTGAAGTGGCCTTAGATCCCACCGAGAAGCAGTACCAACCTATGAAATTGTCCAGGCGCAAGGCGAAGAGCGTGACAAAGGTGAACAGGCTGCAGTGCACGATGAATTTGCTGCAAGAGAACATGGCCGATTAGGGATTGGATCTCCTCCGTCGCGCTCCGCGCACGTCCACAGTCGGGGGCTTCTCACCAGGGATTGAAGTCGCGGAACAGGGATTCCAGGTTCATGTTGCTGGCGACACCATAGAGATGTGGACACTTGGACACGGGACACCTGGTAACTGGACACTAGTTGCTCTGCTTGTGGGCTCTCGCCGCACTGCGTCCGATCTCCGCGGGAGCGGGGGTGGTGCTGCTGGTTGTGGGATGGGGGGCAGTTAGTACTCGGTGCCTGGTGTCGATCTGAACTGACCCTCTTTATTTATTCCCTTCTCTTTGTTTTATTTACACACTATTGACCTGACACTTTTTTTCGAAACTAAAAAAAACCAAGGTATTGGAGATGGTAGTTATACCGATAGGCAGTATTTAAATACTAGTTTTAGTACCAATTAAAATACCGCCAAAATTGATGGCTTCAATGACAAATCACGATACGGATTCGCAGGATGCTGAGGCGCAGGAGGAGCTGCTGCAGGACTCCGACTGCTGCGGCAACGGCTGCACCCACTGCATCCTGGACAACAAGCCCCGCCCGAGCAAGCGCGTCCTTCTGGCCGGCAAACGCAATGTGATCCTGAGCTACACGAAATTCCGGCTTTTGCGGCGGGAATCGCTGGATGGCCAGGTGCTTCTCCTGCACTTTGGCCACGCAGCCGAGGCGGAGACGGAGACGGAGGACACGGTGCTGGACATCCCACCCGGACACCATGTAATGATGCGTGTGGGCTCCCTGTTGCGTCCCTATTCGCCCTACTGGAGCGACTTCCAGGCCAAGGAGTTCCGGATTCTGGTGAAGCTGCAGCGGGGAGGGCCCATGTCCCGCCACCTCGCTGTCGTGCGGCCCAACGATCTGCTGGAGTTCCGCGGACCGATCGGGCAGTACGTGCACGACCCAACGGAGGCCAAGTGCATCTATATTCTCGCCCAGGGCGTGGCCATTGCACCCACTTTGCCGCTGGTCCGGCAGGTGCTCGAGAACGAGGAGGACATGAGTCGCCTGTGGCACCTGGTGTGCGCCCGCGACCTGCAGCATGTCTACTTCCGCGAGGAGCTGCTTGAGTTCGCCCAATTCTGGAACTACAGGAGCTGCCTCTACCTGCCCCATCAGCAGTGCGAATCTGCCGCTTGCCAGGAGGCGGGACACTGCGATCAGGAGTGCCCAAATCTCCGGCGGAGTCTGCGCTACAGGGAGACGGCCAAGGTATGCCGCTTGGATGCCTCCGGACTGGCCACCCACGCCAATCCCTCCATACCCGGACAGCGCGTGCTCATCGTGGCCGGAGACGCAAACTTCCAGAGGACCATGGCTCAAAGTGCCACCCATTCCTTGGCCGTGGAGCCGGCCCACATATATTTGTTGTAAATGGCAAGGAAAATTGTAAGTCTCTTTCGTTATTTTTGATAGTTAGAAAATATTAACACCTTGATTTTACTTTGTCTAACCAAGTTTTATTTATTATCTGGTTGTGGGGTGATTGCATCCCTTATTTAAGTTGAATTCAATGAAATCATCATTAAAATTAATTATTGGTTATTTATAAAATTGTATAACCTTATTTGGGAACCTTGTGTATCGTGATCACAAAGAAAAACATTTTTAATCTTTTGATTAAAATTATAAAATAAGTGTTCTTTTCAAATTTGTTAATACAAAATACAAAAAAGAAAGAAAAGCTTTTATCAATTAAATTAGAAAAATCTCATATCCTGACTAATTTCAGTTAAATTTTAAGGGAATGTCCCACAGATGGATGATTTTCCGCAATGTCAATTAGAATTTAATAGAATAATCAAATATAAACCATATCAGTTATTTTATAACTTTCTAATACCGTTTTCCTTTGCGAAAAAAAGGAGAAATACTCAAGATCTGCGATCTCTGCGCAATACGTTTCGGTTATATCATAGGTTTGTCTTGGGCCAAGCGGCCTGGGCGTTCAAGAGCAGGTTGTCTGACTTCTCCTGCTCTTGCGGAGGCTGCGGTGGCGGCCCCATCAAGTGGGCGTACTTGGCCAGGTACGGGGTCAGCAGCTCCATGGGCAGGGGGAAGATGATCGTGGAGTTCTTCTCCGCCGAGATGCTGCTCAGGGTCTGCAGGTAGCGCAGCTGTGGAAGAGAGTTCGGCTGGTGATCGGAGCTCTGGAGGTGATGGGCGAGGTCAACACTCACCTGCAGCGCTGAGGGGCTCGAGGAGATGACATCGGAGGCCTCCTTGAGGGCCGTGGCGGACTTCTTCTCGCCCTCGGCGGCAATCACCTTGGCACGGGCATCGCGGGCGGCCTCTGCCTCGGCGGCCATGGCACGCTGCATGGAAACCGGCAGGGAGACGTCCTTGCTGCAAGTGATCGATCAGGATCAGGATCAGAAATAAACAAGGATTGGCAATGCCCTAAACTTACATCTCCACGCGCTCCACCATGACGCCCCAGGGCTCGGTGGCCTCATCCAAAGTGGACTGCATGGTGTGGGCCAGGATCTCGCGCTCGGTGAGCAGCTCAGAGAGATTGCGGGTGCCGACGATGTTCCGCAGCGTGGTGGCGGCCAGCAGGCGGGTGGATAAGCTGTAGTCCTCCACCTGAATCACTGCGTACAGGGGATCGCTGATCCGATAGTAGACCACCGCATCCACGGTGACCGTCACCGAGTCCTTTGTCAGCATCTCCTGCTGCGGCACATTGAAGGTAACCGTCCGCAGGTCCACCTTGCGGTACTCATCGATGCACGGCAGGATGAAGAACATGCCCGGACCACGCGCCCCGCCGCTCAGCCTGCCCAGCCGGAAGATAATCGCCCGCTCGTACTCCGCCACCACCTTGAAGCAGATGAAGATGGCGATGGGCGAGGTGATGATGAAGACCAGCACAGAGAAGAAGGTCACCACCCACTCCATGAAGCCCTTCGGCTCGTTCTCCGCTGCAAAACAAAAGTGTAGTGAAAGATTGTTTTAGGATTTGGCAGACGGCTGACCATTATTGCATCTTTTATTTTATTTTTCAAATATTCCAAAAGGAGAACGTAGATAAGGCTGTTTCCTATTTCCAAGTGGAAGCTCACGATTCTTCAAGTACTTTCTTCTTGTAATTTCGAGACTCCGGGAAGTCACCACTTACTTGAGTAAACTTATCTTCATTTCATTGAGAAATACGGGGACTTTTTTATAACATTCTCTAAGAAAGCAATAGCCACAAGTATAAAGATATCCGCAAACAAAGAAAACATATATCAATTAAATTAAAAAAGTACTGGATAAATGGCAATCACCAATGGGCATTTTCTTATCTACAAATCAATAAAAATTCTTTTGATTAGAAATACTATTACAATTGCTTTGGTCGATGTGAGATATGCATCAATAAAAACTACAAACTAGGACGTCTTAGGAATTAATGAGGATTAAGTGGGATAATGATATACATTAAAAATTTTCCAACAACTATCTACTCCGATAATATCTTCCAATATGTTTATATTTTTAGATCCCCTATCAACTCCACTTGGGAATAATTGTGTGGTTGTTTTTTTGGGGTATTGATTACGGTTCGGCATTTACAAAATCGCCCGATAAGGTTGTTCAGGGTTATTGGTTTACGATTTTGCATGGCTCAAATATTTTTGGATGCAATTTCGCAGACCTCCAGAGCAACAAAACGTCTCACGCGATCAATTTTAAATCGTAATCTTATCTAAAACAGCGATTCCAGGAAAATACAGAGCTATAGTATCTCGTATCTACCGATCTGAAGTGGTTAATGGTTTACAGTATATAATGTCGGAATCTTTTGGTAGTTTGGATTAGGAACAGCGTAGCTGAGAGACTATTTCATATTTTGCAGTTCCTCTAAAAAGCACAACTTACAGGTCTTGAAGCCGCGGTACTGCTGAGTGGGTCCGGGAGTCCGAACTGGGTCCTCGGGAGCCAGTCCACCGGGGCCCATGTTGACCATGTAGGCCGTAGAGCTCGTAGGACCGGAGTTTCGCATGTCCTCGTAGTTGGCGTAGACGGGCGAATCCTGTTTCGGCTCCATCGTTGGATGTTCTTCGTTCCTCTCCGGTCGGCTATGCACTCGAAACTGTCGCGGGAACCGCCGCAAAACCAATCGGAATGCCCAAAAGCATTTCCACGTGATAAGAAGAGCGCGCAGTTCTCTCGAATGGAAAATATCGCATTGGCTTTATCGCACCATTGAGCTTCCGAGCGGCTCAAAAGCGGGGGCACATTGAGAAGAAAATCGCCAGTAAGTGAATCAATATAACCAAGTACCGAAATTGGTACTATATTATTGAAGATATTGTTTTTCTGTAAGGAAACCAACCCTCATCATTTATTTTCTTATATCAAAAATATCTTTCTTGATATACCGACTTCGTATTTTAAAAACCAGATCTTAAGAATAAGCTTTAATCCAGTGATCGTAAAGCTACTATGATGTAATATTCATAATTTTAGTAGAACCTACACTTTGTAATCCAGTGTAATTAAATCTGGGGAAAAACCTAGAACCCCCTCTTGAGACCGGCTTTGTAAATCGTTTGGCGTGGGCCAGTGATGAATCACTCTGCTCTGCAAGAAAACGCGATTACTCCGGCCAGCGATCAATGAAAACTTTTCTTATCAGCGCTAAAAGTATTCAACTTTTAATCAATTTGTAATCTCAGACAGAGTATAAAGACGCGGTCTTACTCACGAGTCAAGAGGTTAGCCCGGTCCAACCAACTGAATCGAGTGACTCATGCGACCTCAGAACTTATCTCTTCAACTCGTATATGTGGTATGCAAATCGAACGCAATTGTGTCATTTAGATAGGGTTCAAAAATCAAAAAAGGGGAAAACCCAGAAACGATTTTGTGTTTTATATATTATTAAATTTTTTTTTATTAGGTAGCTTTTGCCAAATCCATGATTTTTTTACCAATTTTTCTAGTACTTCTTAATAGTGTTCTTTTGTATTTGGCATAATTTGAGTCCTAACATACCACACAAACAATGTTTAATATTGGTTACTTTATAGTTAACGTCTCGGCTTAGGGCTAAGATGAATCATGGTTTTACAACAGTTAACGACAAAAAACATGATATAATACCCTGGAATACCCTGAATCTTGGAATACCATCGTAGATCAATATAAAGATTATCAGCAGATATTTTGTACTGGGAAGGATTATTCAAGGGTGATTTTCCAAGTTAAAGTCCAAAAAGAAATACATAATAAAATCTTTAAAAAGAATTCTGTTCGAATTCTTGGGTAACACGTTTCCCGGGTATTTCCCGGCCAGTTCCGCTGGGTGCCGCTGCTGCCGCCGTGCTCCACTACAGCAGGAAGCCAACGAGGTCGTCGTCATCGTCATCCGCCGATCGCACTGCTTCTCCTCCGGTCCGGCGCTGCTCCTGCTGGCGCCGCAGCTCGCAGCGATGCAGTGCCTCCAGATATGGCTGCAGCACCGACATCGAGCGTCACTGATGGTGCTGGTGCTGGTGCCGATGGAGCGGCGTGGCAGGAGCAGGAGGATGTTGCTGGTGTTGCTGCTGCTGGTGTTGCTGCAGCTGATGTTGCTGTTGCTGCTGCTGCTGGTGCTGCGAGTAGGCGTGGGTGTTCAGGAAGGGCGTGAGCAGCTCCATGGGCAGCGGAAAGATGATGGTCGAGTTCTTTTCGGTGGAAATGCTGCTCAGTGTTTGCAGGTATCGCAGCTGAAAGAGACAAGATTTAAACAGGATATTATATATTGCCTGTTCCAGGTGAACCTCAACTCACCTGCAGGGCGGATGGACTGGCGGAGATGATCTCGGAGGCTTCGCGCAGAGCTCTGGACGACTTCATCTCTCCCTCGGCGGCAATAACCTTGGCTCGCGCCTCCCTCGCCGCCTCCGCCTCGGCGGCCATCGCCCGCTGGAGGGCAGTTGGCAACGAGACGTCCTTGCTGCAAGTGGATCATGGTTAACGGAATGCTGGACTGAGTGTCCACCCACTGACTACTCACATCTCCACACGCTCCACCTTAACGCCCCAGGGATCGGTGGCCTCGTCCAGGGACATCTGCATGGTGTGCGAGATGGTCTCCCGTTCGGTCAAGAGCTCGGAGAGATTCCTGGTGCCGAGCACATTGCGCAGCGTGGTGGCCGCCAGGAGACTGGTCGAGTGGCTGTAGTTGTACACCTGGATGACCGCCTTTAGGGGATCACTGATGCGGTAGTAGACCACCGCGTCCACGGTGACCGTGACCGAGTCCTTGGAGAGTACCTCCTGAGGCGGCACGTCGAAGGAAACGGTGCGCAGGTCCACCGGATAGTAGTCGTCCACGCAGGGCAGCACAAAGAATACACCGGGACCGCGGGCTCCGCCGCTGCGCAGGCGCCCCATCCGAAAGATCACCGCACGCTCATACTCGGACACCACCTTGAAGCAGATGAACACCGAAATGGGAAAGGTGAGCACCATGATCAGCACGGACACCACCGTGGCCAGTATCTCCACGCAGCCCATGTCATCGTTTTCAGCTGTGGAAAGAACGTTCGAAAGTTTAATTATGAAAGTTTTAAAGGGTATCCTTCAAAGGGTAAACTTCAGTTTAATCAACTGCTGAAGAATTCACGGAGGGCTTTGTTTAGTTTGTATTCCTTAAAGGGTAAACTTCAGTTTAACCAACTACTGAAGAATTCACGGAGGGCTTTGTTTAGTTTGTATTCCTTAAAGGGTAAACTTCAGTTTAACCAACTACTGAAGAATTCACGGAGGGCTTTGTTTAGTTTGTATTCCTTAAAGGGTAAACTTCAGTTTAACCAACTACTGAAGAATTCACGGAGGGCTTTGTTTAGTTTGTATTCCTTAAAGGGTAAACTTCAGTTTAACCAACTGCTGAAGAATTCACGGAGGGCTTTGTTTAGTTTGTATTTCTTAAAGGGTAAACTTCAGTTTAACCAACTGCTGAAGAATTCACGGGGGGCTTTGTTTAGTTTGTATTCCTTAAAGGGTAAACTTCAGTTTAACCAACTGCTGAAGAATTCACGGAGGGCTTTGTATAGTTTGTACATATAACACTTGTCAGTCAAAGATCGAATTTGGGTAGAAAAAACGTTTGAAAAGTTTAATAAGGAATACTTTAAATGGTATCCCCTAGACTCGATTTAATCTGTCATCCATTCTAGCCATATGTTGAAAAGTTCGCGGAAAGCTCTGTGCATTTTGTATAACACCTGTCGGCCACAAATCAACTGGTAACCTGAACCGAAAGAAATGATTTACTATAACAACGTATTTCATTACTACATATTTCTGTTTAATTGAAAAGGTTGATTTGAAAATGTGTTTACTATTAATTTCTATAGGTAAGTAAACAAGTCACTGACCTAATAATTATTTGTATAAGCTACTTCTTTTATTATCCTTTTCAAATAGTCTTTTGTTTATTTATTTACGATGGAAAGTGGTTTCGGTGATCGCCAGCATATTCCACGGCTCTGTTTTGGGGCAATTAACTTGTACAAATTGCTTTTGATCTAGTACGAATGCCATAAATTCCATAAATATCCACGAATAGTTGCCTTGGATCGGTTGGTCCGAGCACTTTTTATGCTTGACTAACTATGTACATGGCAATGGGAATGGAAATGGGAATGGGAATGGGAACTTGTTGTTTATGGCTGCAGAGCTCGTGCTCGTGAATATGATCTCTGATTTTGTTGGTTTTCCCTTCTTTTTGTTTGGCTCTCTGGAACTATGTATTTATTTCCAGAGGTGGCCATGTTTACGTCCATGGCTGGGTGTTGAGTATTCCGCTGCTCTGTTTATCCTACGAGTTTCGACAATACGATCTATAACACGGATACGTACCGGTGCGTTCGATAATCTCTATTTATTTTTATATGTCGGCGCACAGTTTATATTGCATACTTCATAGGTGGTCGGTGTCGGTACGATCGATACGATTCAATACAATAGGCCCTGACTCGATGCGATCCTAAAAACTGTGCCGAACCATCGCAGATTCATCTTTCTGCTCAATGAAATGATTCATGGGACTCCGAATCGCCTCACCTCGCGCGTTGATTATGATTTTATATCGCATTAATCGCACATTTGCCCGAATTATGAATTATGAATTATTCTCGGGGGCTGCCGAAACACTAGAGTTTTGTGAGGTCATGTGTGTGGTATAATGTGAAAAACTATTTGTATCTGGCAGTCAATGTGCGTGTATTTTTATGAGCTAAACAAAGCGCCAAGCGAATAATTTGGTTATATGCATCTGGAAATCCGGTCCAGAAATCAGGGAAGTCTTGCCTACATACGTGTGGGCATATGCGAATTTTTTGGGTTCTTAACTTTGTAATAAGGCCAAAATTATCTTAAAATAAAAATGTTCATAGCTTTTTTAAATAGAGTTTCTATATGACTATAATCATGATATTGTCTTGACCTTAGTGTAGATATTTAAGATAAAACACTTTCTTTTATATTTTGTTTGTTATAATTTCTGAAACCTTTATAAGCCAATGTCAGCTTAAAATTCGTTATTATTATAGTTTTTATATTATTTAATTTATTTAATTTAATGTCAATAATGTTAAAAACGGTTAGATAAACCTATAAAATTCCATTTACTTTCAAATTTTTTTAAATCGTTTGGTGCGGCACAGATACCCAGGTTTTTCCCTACAAAAGTTTAGGAGTTAATGCGGAATATTAATCAAAAAATATTTAATTAATTAATTTAAATAGAACTGATTGTGAATAGATCAAAAATCCTGTTGACAAATAAGGTATAATTTTCGAACCCCTTTTTGGGTTCGATGTCTTACAGGTTTTGAGTCCTTGATAGGGCAGTGATGTGGGTGGTGGTATGTGGACCGCAATCTGCGGGGTGAGCGGGAAGGTCTCCGTCGAGGAGGAGGCCTGTATTCCACCCGATCCCGGCGATCCGACGTTCAGGCGGGCGCGATGCTGGTGCGGCGAGGCAGGATGCATTTTGGCAGGAGGCAGGTCGCGAGGAGTCGAGGCACCGATCTGATCGAACCGAACCGATTTCAAATCCACGGCTATTCCAAAGGAAACTAGTCGATCGAGAACTGCACGCGTCCAGCGCACGTTTTCAAATGAGCACGCCAAGATTCAACAACGCCAAACGCAGAGCCAAAGACAGGAAATATCAAACTATTCTACATATTATTCGATGTTTCGACTGGGGAATACCATACCATGCCGCACAAGAACATAAACTAATGGTGAATATGCTATGAAAACTGATGAACTCTATTTCTAAGTAACTGTAAGGATGAATACATTTTTTAAAAACGTTTCCTTATATCAATCAGTTCAGTTAAGAACTCATTTATCTAGCTAGAAAACACTTAAATCTAAACCTGTACATAAATATTTTGAATTTTTGTTGACTACATTTAATTTAGTTGAATATATTCGTGTACAATGCCTTTTATACTTGATAATTTTAAAAGGATTAGGCAATTATGTATACTTGACAATACCTTTAACTACTCCTGTTGACTCCTATTTTTAGACTTATTCGTTATAGATGTTTGAAAAACACACTAGTATCATTTGACCTCTGTATGTATTATACCCTAGATATACTAATTTAATGGGTATTATTAACTGTACCCTAGACGGAGGTGAAAACAACGGCGGTGGCAATCGTTCGGCTCATTTCACACATTTTCGGAGCCGAACGCTTTTCCCGCTTTTCCAAATTTCCCTACAAACACACAGACACGCGCATTGCTTTGATGGTAATTTAGTTCTTTTTGTTTAAATGATTGAAACGAACTACGAACAACTTCGCAGATGGAGATCATTTATAAACCACTTCATTGAGAGCATTCGGCAGTTTATTTGGGTTTCTTGTTCTTTAGATTGGGATGCCTGTGGGGAGGTGGGTGTAGGTGTATCTACATCTGAAGAGACTCCTCTCGTTCCTCATTTGTCTGAATCAAGACGCGAGGAGCAGGCGCTGGTGATCTATTATCGCCAAAGGTCAGAACTTTGGGCTCTCAAAACATCACGGGACTCGGTCTCCGGGGATTGGGCCCATAAAGCATAAATGAGAACATTAATGGTTTAACCAGAAGATTTACTACAACCAATGGAATGAAAATGTACAATAAATCTTGATGTCCTATCCCTACCAATTTTTTGAAAAATATATTATTAAAAAATCATTAATATCACAATTTTTGACTAGATATTTTTATTATTATCAACCAATACTTCCAGTTTAAGTAAAATGTGTTGTTAAATAATTTTCTACCGAAATCGATGTTGTTTGTAGTGCAGCTGGCGGGCTTCTTGGAATGTATTACAGCTTGAACAAATATTTAGACTTTTGACATTAATATCCGTTTCGTTGTCTACTGTATAATGTTCTGGGAACGCTAATGACACTAATCCTTTGTTTATATAAAAAATAAAAGAATTGGAATCGTAGGGTTTTCTAAAAAATAAAATATGGGCAGAAATATGATTTTATTTCATATTTCATTTTATATACTATTTCACTATGAGACGTAATCTATAATATATAATGCATCAAAGTCGGATGCTGGAATATTCTAATCTAGAACAAATTCTCATTAAATCGACGCAAATTGCTTGGCTGACAAAGATTACGAGTTAAAGATAATATGGAAAATCAGCAGTTGTTCTGCCTTAAAGAAATTCTGCTTATGAATAATAAGTATTTCCCAAGAATTCAATTAGACTGCCGTTCGCTTTATTGTAATTGTTACTTTGATAACAACAAGAAATATATGTATATATATATACCTATATATGTGTATATATGTCGTAATGCAATAAAATTGCTTGTTTCAGGCCGATTGCTTGTGATTTTTTGGTTTCTGCTGCTTTTTTGAGTGAGTGTTGCGTTGCGTAAAGTAAATGCGGAGAGTCTATCTCGTAAGCTTCGGAAATTGAGAATATCATGTGTAAAGGTATATCATATATATAGAGCTGGTTCGTAAGGCACATTACGGCTAGATTGTGGATTCAATGAGTGATTGCTAATTGCGCTGATGATGATCGAGGTTGATTCGCAGCCTCCAATATACAGCATCTGGTGTACAGAGTCTTAAGTAGATAGGATATACGGGGTATATATATATAAGTGTCGGTATCAATTTGATTCGTAACAAATGCTTGACATAAATCCAAATGCTTAAATGTAAAAGACCGCTCGAATTTAGCGTAGAAATCAGTTGGTTTAAATTCAATTTGGCCGCTCGGAAGGGTCCTCTAGCTAGTAGCTATTTTGCGCTACAGAGCGAATCCCTTTCTCCTTTTAATTGACTGAGCAATATCCGTGTTTTGTGTCATCATCCTCCTGCCTCTCCTCACGCTCTTCCTTTCGATCCGGAGACCTTGCATTGTATGCAAGGGCATCCAACTTAAACAACTAATAATCATCATCCCAGGGCGCCGGAAGAGGAGGGGCACCCGCCCTTGCCGCCGGGCTGTCGTCCGCGCCTTCGTCAGTCGTTGTACATGCCGTCCACGAGGAAGTCCATGCGACGATAGTGCCTGGTGCTCCACATGTCGCGGAAGCGGCGGTACATTATGGTCACCACGCCGAGGGCCAGCGGCACGGTCAGCAGCACGGTCACAATGGGCACCACATAGCCGTTCTCCCCGTGATCGGCCAGACTACTGCCAGTCAGACCCTGCACCTCGGGCTCCGGCTGCGTGCCGACTGGTGGCTGCGGCTGGACGGGACCGGGCTTCTCCTGGGTCTTCTGCAGCTCTACATCCTTCTCCCACTCCGGATGCACGTCCGTGCTCACGGACACATTTGGTTTCTTGGGCTTCGGTGTGGTTGTTGTGGTTGTGGTGGTGGTGGTGGTTGTCGTGGTGCTGCTGCTGGAGGGGATGGCGGGACCATTGCTAGACGGCTTGCCTGTCTTGGTGACATCCTGCATCGACTGGCCATCGGTGACTATAGGTGATCCTACAGCTGGCTTGACCGTGGTGGTGGTGGTCGAAGTGGAAGAGGACGTGGTGGCGGTGGAGGAGGAAATGGCTGCCTCGTTTACCTTGGCTACCGGCTTGGAAGTGGCCAATGGAGCTGCGGGCAAGCCCGTGTCCGTGCGATTCCTCTTCTTGCCTGCGTTTTCCGCCGCGGCCGTATTGTTGGCGGGTTTGTCCTGCTGAAGGGCAACAGGATTCTTGGTCTGGACCTGACCACCGACAGCAGCTCCTAGAGATCCCTGTCCCGATGCCGGTGCCGACTTCGATCCTGGAGCCACCGAAGTGCTATTCAAAGGCGTCGCATTCGCCGCATTGGCCGCCACCGCAGGATCCTTGGAGGCGGGGCCAGCCGCCGGATTCTGCTGACCGGCCACCAGGAGCAGTATGCTTAGCAGCCAGAGCGAACGGAGCAGCTGCATTGTCGCTTGATTCCTTTTCTTTGATTTGAAATCAAATGATTCGGTTATTTACTCCCCAGGGTCCACAACCCTAATTGATATAAAATGAAATGAAACCTCGCAGTGTGACAGCGGAATTATAAAAAGAAGTGTTTTTATACAGTTTTTATTCCAATATACCGAAAATATACCATAATCATACCATACTGTATCGATAACCGTTGCTAGTGGTGGGTGTTTCGGTTGGGTACAAGACGTTTTGAAATAGATGTACCTAGGGAGGACTCCCTTGGCATAGGAAAAACCAGGTTTTAAGGTTTTAAAAAATAGAGTAGACCAAAAATTAAGCAATCTATAATTACAACGTTTTTAAAGTACAAATTAAAAAAATTACATTATTATTGAATAAGAAATAATTTAACTAGGAGTGATAGAAAGCTCATGTCAATGTTATAATATGAATGTAAATTACTTTCTATAGAGAAAATGGGCTAGCCCATTTTTATAGAGACTGCTCATTAAGGGGTAGGTCAAAACTTAAGCAAGACATAATTGAGAGCTAGTGTTACATGTTAAAATACTAGGGAAGTGCCTTATTATGGAGTAGGCCTAAAATAACTGAAACATTTTTGTAATCTCGTTCTGACTGTACGAATATAAGCATATTTGCTTGGTAAGTTGGGCATACCTCTTCTTAGAGAAATTAGCATATATACATTTGAAAATATTCATATAGTGGTTAATTTGTAAAAATATTATTGTGTAATACACATGTACCATAGTTAAAAAGAAACTATTAGTTTTCCATGAATGTTTAAAATTTTAGTCAAAAATCATATGTGTCGGTTAGACCAGATACTTACCCCAATCAAAAAGGCAAAGAAATTAAAATCTGTATATAAAATTAAGTTAATTAATTTTTTTATGGAAATTTTTGTTTCGTTGCCTATTTTGTGATTGCGTTGAGTATCAGGCTTAAAATTTAAATCCGTCCCTAGCTAACTTTTAGCTAGGTACCTAGCTCCCAAGAGGTGGCAACGCTGGCCGACGGCTGCTGACGTTGCCACTTGCCAGCTGAGCCCCCGTCCGTGTGTCTGTGTGCGTGTGTGTTTGCGTGGTGCGTGCGTGGGTCTGCCGCATTGAATTTGGATTTGGATTTGGATTTGGATTTCAGCCCAGCCCGATTCTGCTCCCGGATCACAATGATGCGACTCGACCCCCTGGCCATTGTGCTGGCCTGCTGTCTGCTGCTCGGCGCCACTGGCGGCGCCCACGCCTGGCACTCGGAGGAGCTGGAGATCTTCGACCTGGTGGAGGAGGTGAATCGCAACTTCTACGAGTTCATGGGCATCAACCAGACGGCCACGGGCGCCGAGGTGAAGCGCGCCTTTCGCACCCTCTCCATTGTCCTGCATCCGGACAAGAACGCCGCCGAGGATGCCAACATTCAGTTCCGCAACCTCGTCTCCATCTACGAGGTTCTGAAGGATCCGTCGCGACGCGAGAAGTACGACCGGGTGCTGAAGGAGGGCATGCCCAATTGGAAGTCGGCCCTCTACTACTACCGCCGGATGCGCAAGATAGGCCTGTACGAGGGCGCTTTCATCCTCTTCCTGATCACCACCGTGGGCCAGTACCTGTTCGCCTGGGCGGCCTACCTCGAAAAGAAGTACACCGCCGAGCAGGTATTCGGCACCAAGCTGAAGAAGCTGCAGAAGAAGAACAAGAACATCGACATGGACGTCATCCTCAGCGAGATACCGATGCCCTCGCTGCTGAACACCCTGCCCATCCAGATCCCACTGGCCCTGTGGAACCTGCCGCGCACCATCATGAGCGGCTTCAACAAGGCCAACGAGCTCAAGGAACTGGCGCTGGAGAAGCGCAGGCAGTGAGTGGTTCCCTCTATCCTATGAGTTCTTATAGAACAGCCTGCCTTATATGCAGTTTAGTATTAGGATAACCTGCTCCGTTTAGCAAGTGGTTTTGTTTGTTTATTTAGAAAAGGAATGTCCAGTATTCTGGATAAAGACTGCAACATTTTATAGAGATTTTATAGTTGTATATTTATAGTTATATTGCCATATCACAGCATGTATATATTGTTTTGTGTGGCACATATCCGTTCTGCTTTCCCTCCGTTTTGGAGAACTTACATTACCACTCTTATCAATCCCTCATTGCGGTTTCTGTAAGGTTCTGTAAGAAAACTTATTATATATGGTTTTACCAACCATTTCATTTCGAGTTCCCACAATTCTCCGAAATACAGATAACAGCCAGCAATTCAATTGAGAAAAAGATTAGTCATCATGCCAACACAATATTTGGCCTCAAAAACGGTTGCACTTTGTTATGACTTGCATCATTTGGTCAATAATGGCCTAGAACACAGATATATAATATAGCTTCTAAAGAAAGAATAACTGTCAGTCTTTGTGTCGAAAGACAATCAAGTGCAGCACTTTGTATTTTGATATGGTCAGATAAGGTACCCAAATTCGATTAGCCTTGAATGGCTAGGCTAGCAAGTGATATGGTCTGGGAAGTGCCAATATGTCTACTGATTCATCTTTGAAACCGCAGGGAAATGGAGGCCGCCCGTCGCCAGGAGGAACTGGAGCGGGAGGCCGAGGAGCAGGCGCGCCTGCGCAAGGAGCACAAGGAGAACCTGCGCAAGCGCAAGCAAAATACCAAGGCGCCGGAGAAGACCGAGGAGGAGCTGCGTGGCTACTCGCAGATCCAGGCGCGTGAGATGACCGATGACGATGCAGTTCGGCCAGCTTCCCAGAAGGTAACCTGTGAAGTGTAAATGTAAACTCCCCTCTAATCAAAGGCCTATTCCCGCAGAGCACTGTGAGCGGCGGCTTCTGGACTGACGAGGATCTCACCGAGCTGATTCGACTGGTGAAGAAGTACCCTGGCGGTGCTGGCAGTCGGTGGAACACGATCGCCGAATCGATGAACCGCAGCGTGCAGGAGGTGACCTTCATGGCAGCCAAGATGAAGGAGAACGGCTACCGCATTCCCGGCCAAACGGACAGCGTGGCCGAGAACATCGTCCAGGAGTCCCAGCAGGCGCAGCGCAAGGAGAAGGTGAAGAAGACGGCGGCCACCACGCCTGCCACTGCTGGCGCTCCCGCGGAGAAGAGCATGCTCATTCCGGAGACCAACTGGACGCAGGAGCAGCAACGCGCCCTGGAGGCGGCGATAGTCAAGTACCGGAAGACGGCCGGCGGCGATCGTTGGCAGAAGATCGCCAACAGTGTGCCGGAGAAGACCAAGGAGGAGTGCCTGGTGCGCTACAAGTATCTCTGCGAGCTGGTCAAGACGCAGAAGCGGGCCGAGGAGGAGGCCAATGAGCCGGACGAGGATGCGGCCGCCATCGAGGAGGAGCTCCCGGAGGAGGAGCCGCCTGCGCCAGCAGAAGCAGAACCGGAGCCGGCGCCAGCCGCCAAGAAGCTGAGCAAGCGGGAGCAGCGGCGACGCAAACGGGACTTGTCCAGTGGCGAGGACTCGGACGATGCATATCAGTACGAGATCAGTTAGTCGGATCCCCCCTTCCAGTCCTGTCCTGCTGCTCCGGCAGCTCCTCGCATGGCTCAAACTTAGATGTAATTCATTTTTTTTATACTTTGCACTAAAGACTCTCTGGCATGGCATTCTGGACCTTCCTGATCCTACTCCGCGGCCCGATCCCATGCCCCCTTCCCTTCCATCACCTTGTGTAGCGCTTATCTTATGTTTTGTACATAATTCTATCTTGTAAACATCTAAATGTCGATTGATTCCTTTGCCAAGTAAACGAAATGTGGAAGGAAGTGGACAATCTGTTTAAGTGGAATATGATTTTGTTGGGCTACTTTTAAGATAGTATTTAAAGGATTTCAGGGTAGTATTCAATGAACGATTTTATTTAAGAATTGCCATCATTAAGGAAATATATTTCGCAGTTAATAAAAACATCTTGTAGAAAATGATAATAGTATGGAATATTTTAGAAAAAAATATCCAACAGTTTTCAAAATATCAGGTTTTCAAACTGCTAACCAGTACTTCCCCTCTAATCCTTCGTTCTCGAACATATATTTAAGCTCGATTGCAGCATTAAAGCCGTCAAAGTCAAGTGCTAACCAATTATAATTCTATAGTTCAAGCCAGCTGAACCTGTCGGGCATCAAAGAGGAGTTTCCTTGCAGGGGGTGCGGTCCATGTCTCAGATTTATTATTTATAAAATTTAAGTTGAGCACTTTCGGCGGCTGTTGCCGTTTTCGGAGTCCCAAATGTTTAATCAAAGCTGCGAATTCATTATTTATATGGCGTATGGCTGGCTGGCAAGCGGATTATTCGGCTGTGTGTGCGGATAACCTTGGAACGATTGGCTTTTAATTACGCTCAGCTTACATTTGATAATTATTGGACTATGACTGTGACTCTCTGTGAATGCCGGCAAGTTGGTCCGTCGGTCCGGTCCAGTTAGTTGGTGCGACTCCGGCTCCTCCTCCTCCTCCTCCTCCTCCTCATTTGGTCACCCGTCGTGTTTGCATTGAACTTAAAACGCTGGTGCACTAGAAACATCAGACTCCGTCAAGAACCACTGCTCAGAACTGAAAATGAAAACTCTAGACTCTAGATTCAAGTGTAGGCGCAGCAGAACTTGGCAAAGTGTCAACGCGAAGCTCGGTTGCAAGTACGCTTCGAATCGGATTACGAAATGAATACTCTTCGTTTAAGAGAAACTTTAGAAATAATCACTTTTTGAAAAGTATGAAAAATACCATATATTAAGCCAAAATAAAATATATTATGATAAGAATGCATCATATCCCGCAAAATAATACCTTAAATTACCTATAACTTATATATATGACAATTCCCAATCAAAATAATGTGACAATCCCTATAGGCAAATTAAAAGTGCTGATATTTTTTTTTAAATTTCCTAATGATATTTTTTTTTACCACTTTGAAAAAGTTTTCCCTGGAGTAAACTTTTAGCTAGCCCTTTTAATCTAACTCTAATGGGAATTCGCTGGAGCCCGGCTTTTTATTGGTTCTTTGTGGCATTTGCTTTGATAGGCCATATGAAAAAAATGTTTTTTATGGCATAACCAGACCGACAGGTCTCCTCGTTGCAATTCAAACTAACTAATACGCTCGCCAAAGTGCAGCGAGAAAAAACAATAAAAGTGAAAAACATTTTCGAGCGGCTTGCTAGCGTTTCAAGGGCGACTTTAGTCGCTTGCATGTGCGTAGGCATATCTACCTCTGTATCTCCACATATATATCTATCTTTTTGATTGTTCTGGCCAATGCCAATGACTGACTGCATCTGGTGAGCATCCAGGTGAGCACTTAATTTTCATTGAATTTCCATTTTCAATTTCCATTTCTCAGCCGACTCGTCTGGCGACCTTCAACTTAAAGTTCAAGCGGCAAGTTCACCTGACGTCACATCCCCCGGTGGGTTGGGTCCAATTCTACTGATACTGATTCTGATTCTTCTGCGAGCGAGGGAAAACCCGAAGACCAGAGACCAGAGACCAGAGACCAGAGAACTCAGAACTCAGAACGATAACCAGTTTTTTGGCCATAATCGCCGCGTTTTGTGCGCGTTTCTCGGTTTCAGCGACTTGGTAACTTGACGACCATATCGATATGGTGAGTCGAACTCGGTCTGTATTCAGTTGCAAACGGAGTGTCAGACGAGGCGGTTCACTTAAAAGCCACTTAGCATTCAACTTACTTGTTAGATCAAGCGCGAACCTAGAATCAAAAAATTTTTTTTTTAACTTTTTTTGTTGTTTGAGTTCACGAGTTTTTCACGCAGAAGAAATGACAATCTATGGACTGTTGGTGCAGATCATAATCGTTTGTAACTAGCCTTCCGAAGAGTCCGAGGATATCCAAGGAGGAGGAGCAAAAATGGCACCGCCCCAAGAGCAACCGGAGGATGATATTACCACCAAGGTGAGGGGATGTGGAATATAAAATATGACGAAGCGAGTCTCCAGACACAAAGCTCTAGTTCAGATGGGGCCTCGATTACAGGTTATTGGTCATCAATATTTATAGTGGTTCTATGAAAGAACTCATCATCTGAAAGGAAGATTATTTTAGGTATAGCCCGCAAATATTTATTTAAAAGTTACAATTAATAAATATTTATAATGGGTTCTAAGAGAAAGGAAAGTAGATTCTTTGAGTGTAGCCCATTCTATTTATTATTGGAACCCAAGTTCAATGAAAATATTCTCAGCTGCTTTGATTTCCACTGAAAATTAGATTGTTTACTAAGCCGTTTTTATTTATTATGCCATGTAAACCTAACTTTCTAGGGAGGAGTTAGAGTGTTAAAGGGTATATTAAGCCGAAGGAAATGGATCAAATATATTAAAATTTTTCTAAAGTGTTTATTACGGAGTTATTGATATATCAAGTATCTATTAGAAACATAATAAAATAGGCAGCGTAAAAATAAGAAATTTAATATAGTTAGCCTACTATGTTCCAGGGTACTCCACCTCCTACACAAATTCCTCTCACCTCGTGTTTATAGTTATAATTTAGCGGAAGTTCGCTAATCACCACATGCAGATCACCCGAAAAGACCAAGTTAGCATTGATCTGTGGGATCGCTAATTCGCCGAGAAGCTATTTCCAAAACCAAGCTTGTGGGCCACGGTTAAGGCTTTGGGGCCAAAGACAATGTATTTGCATTTAAAAAGAGACTCGATAATAAAGAAATCAATTTTTGTTGCGCGGAAGTAGAACGTGATACAAACCAGTTGGCAAAGGGCTTTATATTTCTTTTGACCTCACAATATTTCTCATTTATTTGTGGTTACAACATCGCCAGTCGTTTGCTAATTGATCAGGCCTATATAATTATAAATCCAAATAGCCGTGAATATGGATCAGCCGGTGTGAGCGAACTGGGAATGCATATTGTGAATCAAAGGTTAGTCAAGGTGAGTTCACCGCTCACTCCCTGAAAACCCTTGAACCACATTTTGCTTTGGAAAGGTTGAGCTCCTAACTTTAATCTTGGATAGCCAAAACTTGATAAAAATGTTATAAGAATGACTGAATTTGATATATTTTTTAAGTGTGCTTGTAATTAGCAGCCTCTGTTAATCTAAATTAGTTTTTTTTATCTACACAATTAGCTTTATTAGCGATCAGCAAATGAAGGTTGAAATGTTCTATGAATGAAGCTCTACAAAAATAATAATAATTATAAACAATCTAAGAGCCGAATTTCTAGGGGTTAATTAGGGTCCGCTGATCTCCGATTATGTCAGCAATCTAATAAAGTATACAGTTTATCCAAGATCTTTCACTTTCCTTTTGCCAAATTGGACACCACAAACACCTGGCAAAATGTTGCAATTCGCTGAACACAACAAAAAATAAGATAACTTAAGATATAGGATATAATAATCCATGCATATTAAGCCAGCCACTAGAAACTGAGAATTAACCCATAGCCAAGTCCACTTAAATGACATTACTCAAATTTCCTATAATGGTGAAATGGTTATCGAACACTTATTATTTAAACATTTAATATATTTCTTATAAAAATTAGTCTCAGTGCATCTACCTAAACGGTTTGACTAGGACCACGAAATTAATGCTGGCCATATGCAGAAGGGGACATTGAGATATGGGCCTGAGGCGACCGCCTCCTGCCATTCTCGTAAATAATAAACAATTGTTTTTTGCGGCCAGAGATACAGATACAGATATGCACATATACTTCGTGCCTATGGCGACTGTTGCCCAGTTAAGTGTATCTAGTCAGCTGGCTAAGGAATATGATGACAGTCGATTTCTAGCCAGCTCTTTACCTCGAGTACCAGCACGAGTATCTCGGCGTATCTCTGCTTTTTGCGCTCCAGTATCTTAATTATTACTGAGCTCAACGTCGCGGAACGACTAAGTTGAAGGGAGTGGGAATCGGAGTTCCGAAAACGACAAGTCAGAATCAGAAATGGAATCACAAACGGTGGCAACTGAGAGTCGGGCTTGAAGAGCTGTGAGTTAAGAACCCTATTTTGTATATATCTACATTGTACATATATAAAACTCTTGTTGATATTTGAGTAATTAATGCAGATAGCTAAATAGTAAAGCTATATCATCCAAATTTTTATGAAGTAATCTAGTATTCGTTTTAAATGTATTCTAAGGAGTGATTTAGTCCCAAGTGGCTTGAATCGATTTAAACAATTGTTAAAAAAAATAGTTTACTTCCTCTAAATATTTCCTATATATTTTTTTCTATAATAATACAAGTAATAGATCTGAAAAACACATACTGCTGCCAGAACTTCCGCATATTTCTTGCTGAATTTTAAATTCAAACCACAATAAACATGCCCCGTCATCGGGCCAAAATAAATTAATAAGCATTGGGTTTACAAAAGGAAGCCAAACGAGAAGCTCTTAACGCTCAATTTGGTGCTCCGCAGTTCGATCCACCCAACCACCGATCCACCGATCCACTGATCCACCGATCGTGACGTGTTCCCCACAACAACAACCACTACAAGTGGTTGTTAGTGGTTGGCTCTTTGTCGGTCGCTTCGAATGCCATTGGAGGTCAAGTTCAGGGAACACCAGTTTATGGTTATTTTTTCATCTTCTGCCTTGCCGAAGTTTTTACGCTTACGATTGCAGCTGGAGGTGTCAAAGTATTTGCTTGCTCAAGTATTTAGATAGTTTAACAATAGTGCTTAGCGCGAATTGTTTGATTTCGATTGGTAGCCAGGAAATGGCTGAGAAACAAATGATTTGCTGCTACAATTTAATTTGGTGTTTTTTGATTAAATATAATATATGATTTATAGATTCTTATATTAAGAAAATTCAATGAAATTAATTCTCGATTGAGATGTTGTGAGTTCTAAAAGGTACAACCTTTTTAAAAGTCAGGGTCGCCAAAACCCATCTTTAGGAAACACCATTGAATGTCTAACCTTCCGGAGCTGAGTTCATAAAGTTCTATAACCTCATCAAACAAGGCACGTAACAAACAAATTGTAAAAGGGCTTACATCACTTAAGCATAAAAAGAGAAGCAGCAATTTAAAGATCAAATTCTTTTTATAAATAAGTATTAAAAACATTGTTGTATCTGTAATTTAATAAATGTAAAAATGTACATAACTTTATCGTTGGTATTTTATAGTAATTATAATACTGCTACCGGGATGTTAAGTTCAGTGAACTGGCTGTCTAGCCAATTAAATACATATATAATTAATATTTAAATATGAGAATAATTGCTTGACGGTTGCAATTGGAAAAACAAGCTTTTTATTATCATTGGCTTTATGATTTAGCCAACTTGCGTTAAAGCCACGAGGCCAATAACAAATTGGCACAATTAAACCTAGAAAATAATATAAATACATCGATGTAAGGCTTATACTTTTAAAAATCGAGTAGTAAATATGTTATATAGGTAGGTACTATAAACAAATGATTATTACCAGGTCCCATCTTCTCTGGTCTCTGTTTATTATGTCATGCGCGCTTTAAACTAGATGGGGGCATTGTGTTTGACTTTTATGTCGTTGGTTTTTTTTTGGAAAAAGGTGATATATATTTTTTGGACCTTGAAGGTCATCACCAGTGGCCAATTTGAATTTATTTGATTTATGGTAATTAGCTGCGTGCACCTCGCCTAATTGCAGATACCCTCGATAATTGGATTCCTGAACTTGGACTGACTGGCAACAGGCGAAGCTTTGGCCCCCCAATTCCAAGATGAAGAGCTGACCTAGAGAGCCAAGGCTGAATCGCGAGAACTATGGGTACAGATCTTAGTCATATCATAATGGTTAAGAAATGGATCACGAAACGCATAAATAAACGAGAAATGTAAACGAATTTATTGGTTGATTTTTGAACTGCCTGAAAGTCGGCAATGGGCTGTGGAAATAACCCAAAGAAATATGTTTTTATTGGTGGCAATACTATTCTAGTGACAGTGACAGAAACCAAAAACTGACTACTGAGTCTCAGAGAGAGATGGGGAAAAAAGCAAAGTAGGTAATAATGACGGCACGGACAAAAAAATATGTAAAGCCGAGCGACGATCTGATCTGTGAACTGGCTACCATCCTAGGCCGGCAATCGAAAAGCAGTCCTGGTGAAACGAACCCATCGAAGCCATCGCATCCATCGACATTCATCGAAGAGGGTAATCCCAAGCAGGCCACGAGCAGGACGAGAAGAAGGACGTCGAGGAACGGGCACAAGGAGCGGAATTGGAAGCTGTCCTCGAGGAACTCTTCCCGGAGGCAGAAGAAATGTATTCGGCGGTGAAGCCGCTCTCCAAGTATCTGCAATTCAAGTCGATCCGCATCTACGACGCCGTCTTCACCATCCACTCCAAGTGCACGGTGGTCATCCTGCTCACCTGTTCGCTCCTCCTGTCGGCGCGCCAATACTTCGGGGATCCGATCCACTGCATCAGCGAGGAGAAGAACATCGAGTACATACAGTCCTACTGCTGGACCATGGGCACCTACATCCTCAAGCTGGACGCCAGCGTCGGCGGGCAGCAGCTGCCGGTTCATCCGGACCATGAGGGATCGGGAACCTCCTCTGCCACTTCCCCAGCCTCCTCCACCACATCGCACTCGATGTGGAAGAGCCGCTCCAGATACCGCTCCAGATCGAGCCTCCGCCGTATGGGGGAGTACAACGAGGCCTATGCCAGGGCCATGTCGATAGCCGAGGGCGTGGGCCCTGAGGTACGGGGCCACTCGGAGCGGGAGTACCTGCGCTACTACCAGTGGGTCATCATCCTGCTGCTCTTTCAGGCCTTCGTCTTCTATTTCCCCTCGTGCCTGTGGAAGGTGTGGGAGGGCCAGCGGCTGAAGCAGCTCTGCTCGCAGGTCGGCGAGGCCCTGCTCTCGGAGGAGACCTACAACACCCGGCTGCGGCTGTTGGTCAAGTACTTCACCACCGACTACGAGGACATGCACTTCTGCTACATGGCCAAGTACGTCTCCTGCGAGATCCTCAATTTCCTCATCAGTGTGAGTACGCTTTGAATAAAATAACAGCTCCCTAAACAGTTCCCGCGATCCCAACAGTTAGCCAATCAATCTCAAAAACAAGTTCGAGACTACTTTCGTCTCTAGAAACAAAATCGAAACGGATTTTTGCATTGTATAAGAATATCCAGACCACTTTCATCTTGAAAACCCAAATCGAAACAACTCGCGTTTCTATATCATCTCGAAAATCAAACTCGTGAGCAATTTCGTCTTGATTTTAGGAGCGTTTCTTCTTAAATTGAGAACATCTGTTGCTGGCATTTTCCGCAATTATGAATACCAAGAACTAACCAAATAATATTTATACCAGACCACTTTCATTTAAAAAGCCCGAATCAAAACAACTCGCGTTTTTATATCATCTCGAAAATCAAACTCGAGAGCAATTTCGTCCTGATTTTAAGAACGTTTCTTCTCGAATTAGCTAGAAGACCTTTTCTCAAATTGAGAACATTTGTTATTGGCATTTTCCGTTATGGCAAATACCTACAACTAACCAACAAATATTCATAAAACAGGTGGTGAACATAATCGTTTTGGAGGTCTTCCTAAACGGATTCTGGTCGAAGTACCTCCATGCCCTGGCCACCATTCCGTTCTACGACTGGGACCGCTGGAACCGCGTGTCGTCGAGTGTCTTCCCCAAGATCGCCAAGTGCGAGGTGCTCAAGTTCGGGGCCAGCGGAACGACCAGTATTATGGACAACCTGTGCATCCTGCCGCTGAACATCCTCAACGAAAAGATCTTCGTCTTCCTGTGGGCCTGGTTCCTCCTGATGGCCCTGATGTCCGGCCTGAATCTTCTCTCTCGGCTGGCCATGATCTGCAGCAGATATCTCCGCGAGCAGATGATACGCAGCCAGCTGCGCTTCATGACCAAACGGCATGTGAAGCGCGCCCTGCGCGACCTCACCATCGGGGACTGGTTCCTCATGATGAAGGTCAGCGTCAATGTTAATCCCATGCTCTTCCAGGATCTCATGCAGGAGCTGTGCGAGCTGCGCACCTCCTCCTCGGCCAGCAGCCTGGAGAGCCCTGTCTAGGATTTCTTACAACAATTGTAATCCATATGGATCAGGATCAGCAGATCGCCTGGATGACCTTCGACCAGTTGACGTTGCCGTCGTTCGATGATTCGCGCGTTTTTGCTTACATACATGTGGATATTACATATATTTCCTCCCTTCACCTTTGCAAATACTCTACTTATGTTTTGTAAACATGTGAGCTATATGGTATTGTATACTTATTAATAGGCTTGGGATGAAATGTGGCTTCTGTCCAGTTCGCAGTAAGGTGACCCAAACCTTTAACCAATCTAGGTAGATGGTGACCCAGAAAAGTCTTAAGCATGGCATGCAAACAAATACTTGATAAATTAGATTTTCACGTTTCCATGTCTGATAATATTAATGCAAGTGAGATTTGGTGACTTCTAACCACTTCGCGGAAAGGTGACCCAGACCTGCAACAAATGTGGATGGATGGTGACCCAGAAATATACCTTTCAGACCATGAAATGAGCTATCGTAGTGGAATTTAAAAATGCTCTTAACTCTCTTTGCTTTCATTTGAAATGATTATACTATTACTATTTTTTATAAACAGTTTTCTATTTTTTGTAAGCTACATATGAGAATTATTCGGAAGTCTCCATACGAATTAACTTTCTGCTGAGTTGCTGTTTCTGCTTCTGTTGTCTTTGCTGCTGGCATTTAATGTGCATTGTTTATAACTAGTTGCTGCCATAATTTCGTCATTTATATTTTGCTGGGACGATCCCCCCCCGATCGCTGGGGTTTCAGCATTGTTTTGCGCACATTAACAACGCAACTCGCTCGCTTTTGGCCGCCTTCGCCACGCAACTCACTCATTCGCTCACTCACACTCACTTGGGTGAATAAATGTAAATAGTATTCAAAAGCCATTCGTGTGGCGTTTAATATGCCCAGCACTCACCTGGGGCATATCGGCTGGAGACCCCACTCCCTCAGCCCAGTGACTCACTAGCGCCCGCTGATAAAAAAATTCCACAGAACGATTTGTTCGTTTGCGAACTCAAGGGGAGGAAAAGCCACTGCATTAATAAATACGAAGTTCTTAACTTAATCTCAAGTGGCCACATTTTCATATCACTTTTATAGAGTTGTCTATCAAAGAGACGATGCTTGAGAATTTTACAGAAAGATTTAATATAAAAAAAAAATAATATAACATATTTATCATCGTAAGAACAGACTACTGGATCAGCAAAGTATATAAACGCGAATATGATATGATATGATATTTTTTACGAATTTCCTTCTCAAAGTGAAAATCAGAAATCTACATTCCTCATTTAAAGCAATAAAAATAAATATAAAGCTAAGATTCAGATTTTATGATTTTAAATGGAGATTGTGGGTTTTCAAAATTGCGGTTCTGAATAAGAGGCTGTTGCATGACTTAACTTTGTGGTTTTTTGGTTTTTAAAAAAGGGGGTTGGGTTTTTGAAAGTGTTAACTTTTTATTGAAACATATGAATGACTGTTTTAAAATGCCTTATCATATAAAGTTGTATATTTGCGATTTTCTTATTGGTGAATGTAAAGCCAAAAAAAGGGTTTTTACAAAAAGGGGGGTTTTGATAAGGAGGGTTTTTGAAAGAGCAGATATGTTGGTTTTTATAAAAGGGGGTTGGGTTTTTAAAAGGGCTCATTTTTTAGTGAAACATAAGCATGACTGTTTTAAAATCCTCATTCAACGGGTTATCATATAATGGTGTACTTTATTTATTTTCTTAATGGTGATTCTAAAGCAAAGAATTGAGTTTAAAAAAAAAAACAGGGTTTTGAAAAGGGGGGTTTTTGAAAGGGCAGATATTTCTTTGACAAAAAACCGGATTGTTTAAGTTTTTTTTGTTATTTTGGGGGTATCAATTCGTCGACGCACTGCTCCCTGACCCTCCCCCTATTCTCCGCCCCCTTTTTTGGGGTCTCTCCCTTTCCGTTTGACGTTTGCGTGGGCTGTCGACGCCTCTGCTGCTGTCAACCGCGACGGCGGCGTCGACCGAGGCAGAGGCAGAGGCAGAGGCAGAGGTGCGGCCGGTGTTTCTTCAGCTTTCGGTTACATCTATTTTATTTCCATATCTATCGTACCCGTATTGCTATCCCCATTCGGTATTGTTTTGCCCAGCCGTTGTTTTGCTTGGGCCTTTCGGTTTTTGGTTTTCGGTTTTAGGTTTTAGGTTTTTTCGCTTTTCGGTTTCTGATTTTTTTTGTTTATTTCCAGTTGCTTTGTGTGTTAGTTAGTCGCTTTGTAGTTTGGATTTTAGCATTTTAGTCGCCTGTCAACCGCCGTCCCTGTCGTTTTGCTCCTCGGTTTCGGTTTCGTTAATTTGTTGTTGATTTTCAGTTGATTTTCGGTTGATTTTGATGTGGATGTGCCAGTGCCGAATGCACTTAATTAAAGTTACGCGTACGTGACGATTGCAGTTGCAATTTCGTGTGCCGCTGCTGCAGCTGCAATTTCTGTTGCATCTTTGGCGGCAATATCAATAGTGTTGCTATCAGTGAGTAATGCACTCGTAATTGGGTCTGCAGAGATACAAAATCAAGAGCAAACAGAGCACATTTGTGGGCAAAATACTAGGGGCTTGTGGAAAAAAATATTAAGAAAGATTCCCCGACAAAGTTGTGATTTGTGGGCATAAGTATTACCTATCGTTTAGTTGTAAACTAAGGGTTATATTATATTTGCCACTGTTTTTCGCATTTGCCAAAACCATTTCCTAATTACCTTGCAATCACTGCCCGGCAACCAAAAACTGGAAAAACTGAGCAATTGCATTATCACTTTTCGTAGGTCCACAACTATTATTTTGACTGCAGCTGTGCGTGTGTGTGGCACACACAGCTCACACACTCACACTCGCACACATGATAAGCGCCAACGAAAACAAGCATGGCCATAAAAACAACAACACAACGGTGGGCAGTGATAAACACCCCGCGACAAGTGTGTAAAACATTTAAACGCACAGTGGAATGGCATCATCTTTCGCAGCTTACATTTTCCTTCTTTTTTTTTTACATATTTCGACTGGCTTTTTTGGGTGAAAGTCGTGATTGATAAGCCCTCTGTCCTCTGTCACCCATTTATTTGTCTTCCCCCCTCCAATTTGTGTCACTATTGTTCTCCATCTGGCATCTGGTGTCGGTTTTTCAATGTATTTATGTATATTCCACATGCCGCACATTGTTGTTTCTCGATTTGCATGCCGACTAGGCGAAGAAAGCTCTCGATAAGGAGCCATAGAGGGGGTAAATAAATAAAAGACAACCCGAATAATGGGAGTACAGTGGTTCTGGAAAAGTCAATATTCTATTAGTTTCAAAAACATGTTCACCAAGCCAGTTAATCAAAATTGCTATAAACATTATATATTGCTAACCCTATACCGGTATTGAACCAAATCGGGGTACTAATTTTCATAAATATGAATAGCTGGCTGGATAATGTAACGCGACTGCAAATTCGTGTTTGAAAATTATTTTTAGAAAAAAACATTATCAATTTCCAGCCAAAGGAAGGGGGTTTTTGGTAAAAAATTATTCTCAACCTACATAAAAAAGATTTGACAACCCTATACATGCTTACGACATGCTCCCAAGACCTTGCTAAATAAATCTATTCAAAAAACAAATTCTTTTTTTTTTAATGTAATAAATTTATTACAAAGCTAATTTTCTATGTTGTAATATTCTCAGATAAAAATTTTTTTCTATGTAAAATAAAATTTTTTTTTTTTTAAATGTAATTAATTTATTACAAAGCTACTTTTTCTATGTTTGTATTCTCATGAGAAAATAAAATAATTTTCTAGGTAAAATACACCATTTTCAAGGCTTGAGCTGCACAGTGACCTGGCTGAAATACATTTCGAAGGCTACAAAATCACTCCGCAACCACTGTGCGCCTAGAAGAGCTCCATAAACAAAACAAAAGCACCAAAAAAAAAAAACAAAAAGTTACCAACAAAGTCTGCAAAAAGAAGCAACAGCCAAAGCGGCAAGAAACGCGATTACGCCAACGAGCGCTGCCGGCGTCGACGTCGCAGTCAGCGACGCAGTCGGCGTCGCAGTCGGCGTTGGCGGTACGGTAACGCTGGCGCCCGAACAGGGCAAGCGGTTAGCAGTTAGCGATTTAGTTGGCCGTCGCTGCCCGAACGCGTCTCCCGTGCTTTAATTCTCAGTTTTCGATTTTCGACTTGCCATAGTTCCCCAGTTCCCAGTACCCCCACTCCATTTCCATGTGGCCTCGTGTAATTATGACATTTTCCCGGGCGTTACGTTTTTAATATTGATTTGTGGGCCCCAAGAAAAGCACTCCCCCGCAAAAGAAACAAAAAGAAAGAGGGAAAAAACAAAGATAAGAGTGGAAGGTGTTGCTCATGTCTTTGGTTGGTACACCGAAGAAAAATTCTAGGAACCTATGGGATTAACTGAGTGAAAACTAATGAAAAAACCTAACAATGGCTGACTAAGAAAATATATATAAAACTGATAATAAGTAACATCAAACCCTGTGATATTTTAGCCTAATAAAGCCTTAAACCAACACAATTTCTTTTCAGTGCACCTCTCCCACACATGAAACAAAGATATAGCAACGAAACCAATAACAATAAAACCAATGAGTGCCAAGTGAAGAGTGGAGAATTGAGAATTGAGAAAGAGAAGAATCGTGTGCAGATTTCGAGTGTGTTTTTTTTTTTGTTTTTTTTTGGTTTTCTCAAAGTGTGATCATCATGGCCGGCGATGCGGAGAACAAAAGGGGCTATCGCACCATATTTCGCAGCATTTCCCAGGTGTTCTACGCCAATGCCAAAAACTCCAGTAGCACGAACAACTCCTACAACAGCAACAACAACAACAACAATACCAGCAGTTACAACAACAATAACGATTGGAATACCCTTACTGAAAACGAGGGAATCGGTAGACTTACAGTCACGCTCACCAGCATAACACCACCCACAGCCACATGGACATCGACATCGCCCACCATCTCCATATGCACAACAGCATCCTCATCGACGGTGTCCTCATCATCGCCGTTGGCCAACCGAGCGGCGAGATCGGCGGAGAATATATCCTGCAGCGAGTGTGGAAATCCAGATCCGTATCAAAGTCAGGAAATAAACCCCCCAGCACCACAACTCCAGGCAAATTATCAGAATCAGGAGGAAAAACCCCTTCCAGTCACCAGTTCTGGTCAAAACCGAAAGCTAAGGGCCAGTTCCATGCTAGATCTGACCTTCAACCATCGCCATCAGAACGCCTTGAGGGTAAGTTTCGACCTCTTTAATTACCCGCCATAACATATCCATCAAATTGAGATAAAGACACCGCCTTCCGAATGGTATTAGCCAGCCCATCGATCAGTGACATACCATCCATTTAATAATCAGCATAGGAATATGGTGATTTGAACCTAAAGAAAGTTTTAGTTCTAGGGGAAATGCCATAAGTTGGGGTTACCTCTATGTGGTACTTTTTTATTAAATCAATTTTAAGTACTGATTAATTAGTCAATATTATTCAGTCAAACAACCTGTTCAAAAGTAAAACCTCTACCATAGAAATGTATATTAAGAGGGCCTAATAGAGACAGTTGTGAAGATTTGATTTCCCCTTTGAATGAAGAAAAGAAAAACCCCCAACTACTTAAGCGATCTTCAACTGATAACTCGTATCAGCTTGATTTATCGCCGATTCATAGGATTTCCCTGGCCCACGAGTTTCACTGGCCCACCGATTTAAACTCGTTTATGGTCCGTTAGCGGTCTTTTATTGGAGGGCTGGGTTCGGTACGAAGAGCTGCAGCCAAAATTTGCATTCCAAGTGAAAGTGAGACCGGAACGGGTTCCGAAAGAGTTCCGTTGGGTCCGAAAGTGAAAAGCTATTTTCCACTAGGGCAAGTTTTGTGGGGTCCTTTACGATCGATCAGATTGAACTAATTTTTAATTCACTCCCTAGAAGAGCGGAAATGCCATATTTTTATTTATTTAATGACCTTGTCTATTTGGTACATTTTGAATTGCTGACAAACAGTGTTCATACATCCGTCAAGCCACACATTCTCATATTTCCGTTTGTATGTAGAGTGCGATTACAACTATTTCGTAACCTTAACCTTGATATATGAATGAACATATATTTTTGTGCTCTTCAAGACGAAACCATAACCAAGTGATATAATATAAGTATTTTTTATATGTTCTTAAAAAGTGAATAATATAATATACCGCCAAAATTAGTTTGTGAGATGGCTTAAAATGACCATTAATCACTTAAATAGTATTGGTCTGGGTAAATAGTATTTGGAAATGTGATTGCAAGGGGCCGGTCGACCGCACAGCGGTGTTCATTGTGCCACCCAAAAAAAAATAAAACCCGGTCCCGAACTCGAGCTTATGAGGTTTTCCAACTGATGCAATGCCAAAATGCATTGCGCATGGTCTTATTTCGTTTTAATTCGTTTTATTTGTCTGTTTCGTTTTTCGTTGCGTGTTTTGCCCGTTTGCCTTTGCCCACTTTATCATCTTTTAGTCCGCCCCGTCTTCGTTTTCATTTTCATTGTTTTCTTTATTTACTTGGCGACTAATTGCAACTGCAGCTGCGCATGCGTTTTGTGCGCGACTTGCAGGCGTTTTGGACGCGTTTTCAGCGCGGTTTTCGCCTTGCAGCAATCGCGAATGCAGGCCAAGAAAATAAATAAGACCAGGAAAGAAGAATAAACCATAACAGCCCGAGTCTCATTAGCAACCAATTGCTAAGCGAATCTCTCTGATGCGACTGAAAGACCATAAAACGCATACACGGTTACAAAACTACTTACCACAACCATGAATAATAAAAAATTAAATAGAAAAATTCGTTTAATGAGTATTATATGTTTAGTTCCTAAACACTTTTTTTAAAGATTGCTTATAATATAAAAAACAAAAAAATAAATGTGATATTATCTAAACCACATATGGATTAATCATAAAATGAGTATTATAACTAACTATAACTAGGCCAAAATAAGTATTGATGACTGGATGAGCAAACATTTTCAAATCATTAATATTCAGTTTTAAGCCTCTTCTTAGATTATAAAATACATTATAATAATTTTTAACAAGTAATCACCTTTTAATAATCATCTTACAATTTACAATTCAATTTAATTTAAACCACATATTAATTAATCATAAAATGAGTATTATAACTAAGTAAGCCAAAATAAGTATTGATGAATGGATGAGCAAACATTTTTAAATCATTGATATTTAGTTTTAGACCTTTTCTTAGATTATAAAATACATCATAATAATTTTATCCAAGTAATCACCCCTTAAAAATCATCTTACAATTTAATAACTTAAGAAGCTCCCCGCCTTCCCTTTTTTTTTTTGCCGTGCAGAGGTTTATCATTTGGTTCGCTGGCTGACGAGTAAAACAATTTTGTCATCAGTCGACGGGCACAAATACACGTACACGTACCCAGTCGGTCACATAGATACTATGTGCATTATTTCCATTTGGCTTTGCTTTATTTATGCATTTCATTTCCTCGCTCTGATTTGCCCCGCACTTCTGCTTCGAAATTTCTCTTTTAATTTGATTTTTCTTTGTTAATGCAGCGCCAAGTAGAATCGTCGTCTGAATCGTCTGATTGACACTTGAACTGACATTCCCATTTCAATTCGAATTGGGACTCGTATTCGTACTGGTACTCGTACTCGTGTATTCCAATTTCAGCTTCCGTTCTTACCCTCTCACCCCTTGAATGTGTCATTTGTTTCTCACAATTTCGCCTCCTCATTTTGTATCTCCCGGTTTTTATCTTGAATGGTCCTATGAGTCAAGTTACAGGAGCTATACTGATAGGGAAATTCGGAGATGAGATATCAGACTATCATTGACATCCTAAGATTGATAAAACCTCAAGTGGTATACTTCTGAACATTTTTAGTTTTCGAATTTTTTCCTAGCTGAAATAAACAATGGTGTTCTATATACAACCCGTTGAATAATTCTTCTGAAATTAAAGAGGTAAACCTTTTTATAAGAATTTATATTTTATTATTAGTGTTATAATATGGTATAATAATAACATTATTTAAATGAATAATATGAAATATTTTGTTATAAAAATTGTATTCAAAATGAATACCCAAAAACCAATTTAATAAAGGTTCTTTCTAATTAGCTGTACAATCGTATAATTTGTAATAAGGGTCATAACCAAAAATTGAGTAAATTTTTATCGCCCCTTACACGCCAATTTCCACAAATTGTTTTATTTATCAATTATTGACTAATTCTCCGGATTAGATTTTATGCTTGAGTAGTATAAACCATCGAATGAGTCACACGTCGTTGGTCAATAAAAAAGACTCCAATTTAAGTTTTTTTTTATTTTAATTTGAGGCGTTGACAAAAGCTGCTGGCTTCGGTCACCGCCCCCCACTCTTTTCCACTCGATCTATCTGTTGCTGCTGTCGCGCTTAATAAAATTCATTAAAAAAGGAGAAGACCGCGGCCCAACAACAATAATAACCATAAAGTAATATGAGGGCGATGGGGGGGGGGGGGGGGGAGGAGATGGAAGGGGGTGGCATCGAGGGGTAAGCAACAATACAAGCACATGCAGCATTCAGCGCAGATATAGAGTTGGTAATTTAACTACTTTATTGCTAGATATAAGAGGACGGGGATACTTACATCTAACTACAAGCAATTTCTTAAAATCCTTAAAAATAAAAATAAAAAATCTTAATAAAGCAATTTATTTATTTATTTTAAAATCAAGGGAAAGCATTTCGAGAGCTGTAGCTAGTTGCTAGTTTTGGCTAGGTCTTAATTTTTTTTCTTTTTTTTTTTTTTTCTAAAAGGTGTATATTTATTCAGAATTAACGGGTATACTGCTACCTATGTGGCAGCTTAAGCAGGTTGTAAGTATAGGGGATAACAAAGTGTTGGTATAAAAGATTATACATTAGTACTTTTCATTTGCAATTTAATTAGATCAGACTTGGAGGGTATTAAATATATCTTAATGGAAGGTCATGTAGGTGGTATCTTTTAAGTCTTCTTCTTGTTGGTCTCCAAAAAAGCTTCTTCGCCAGGGAGTTATGATGAGATCCAAGGCGTCTGAAGTAGTTTTCAACATGCGTACGACAAACGTCGCCCAATTTTTTTTTTTTTTTTGACTCATGTCTACAAATTTTAAACCTCTTAAAAGGGCGTCTAAAAGTATGCTATAGAAAAGTTAGTTCGTCGTTCGACATTTATCCAGGGCACAAAAAATAAAATAGCATACTTTTACACACCTTTATATAAGATATCCCTTTTTTTGCGTACGTTTACAATTATAAAGATATTTATGATCTTGTTTTAGCTGCTTAAATTAATACAAATAGTATATCAACCAAGCCAAATTCGATCTGTAAGTTCGTTGTATATCCAGCGTTTTTAATTATCATCTCCCGACAACACTGCCTTGCAACTCATTACCGACGAAAACATAATGCTGCCAAAGACGCGAGTCTGGGGTTCTGGACAGGGACATGGATGTGGATGTGGATGTGGATATGGACGGGGATGGGGATGGGGACTTGGACAGGGCCGTCAGCCATCAACCATCAACCATCATCCACGGGCCATGAGCCGTGGGCCACCCTTTTAATTCTTCGTTTTTTCGGGGGAAGAAGGCAGCCGAGGAAGACCCGCAGAAAAGCCAAACCAAATATGAGCCGGGGTAAAAAAAGACATGGAAGCCGAAAGCGAAAACATGAAAATATGTTCTTAAGAAATTTATTTGCCAGGCATTGCGAATAAAAGATGCCCCTTGTTGAAATAAATTCAAAATTTTTGTCATCTACAAATTGGTTTTAATAAACTAAATGAAAAAAGGAATATGAAATTACTAGTCTTTAGTTAAGTGGATTGCACTGTGTGTTGATTCCTAGTTTTGAGAGTATAGTTTTATAGATATAGATAACATTTGTCAGCTTTTTGGGTCTTACCATCAGTGAAGTTCGTGTATATTCCCCGCTTGTGTGGCATACAGGGTAGCCAAAAAAAGCAAACAGTTGCCTGCAATGTTGGTCACAGCCTGAATGCATTTCTTTCTTTCGATGTGGATGTGTGTTGCCCGTTGTTGTGTATCTGCTGGATACATTTGATGCCGACGGCAGCCAACAGCCAACAACAACAATTGTGTTCATTGTGCTTAATTAATTTAGTTCAAAGATCAAGCGAGCATATTGCTGAGCATCGACTGCAGTGCGATTCCTCTGCGGCTTCTCCCCATTTCCATTCTCAATCTCATTCTGAGTCTCCATCTCATTCTCACTCTCGTTCTCGTTCTCAATTTCTCTGCCCCTGGATCACTGTTTTCCGCCAAAGATGCTTCTATAGTATATCTTCCCTTTCCGTATTTTCTCCCAGTTCTGTTTTATATAGACTACGATATTTGCCCATTCCGGGGTGTTCTGCAAATATCGGACACTTGCTAAAACACTTGTGATATACTACATTATTATTATGTAGTATTATGGATCTTGAATACATATCTAAATAGGCTTTGTGACTACAGTCGGGATCATTTCAATAGCAAATATGTTCTAATATGTCCTGAAAAACTAATCCAGATCCACCAGAGTAATTGAACCTTTTTTAGAACCTTATTTGTTTCTACCTTACTTATAAGTTTTGTTAGTTTTTATTATTTTTATTTTAGCAGTATCTTTAGCCGACATACATATATTTGTTCAGAAGATCCTGAAAAACAAATGAAACCCAATTTACGAACTTCGTATGATTTTCTCAACCGTATTTAGCAAAAGGCTTGGTTCATGTTCAAAGTACAGCTCTCATTTCCATACTCGAGTCACTTGCAATAAAGTGTTGAGCAAAGCTACAGATATTGTAATCGGTTGACGAAACGGTTGTGTATACTTGAGCAGTGTTTAGCATTCATCATGGTTAGTTCCCCGGGCCTCGCCCCCTCGCGAATCCGATTCCAATTCCATTCCCATATATTATTTGGTTTTTTCTGCACCCCCACCTCAAAAGCGAACTCCCAACTCGGGACCCCCTCCCGAAAGACCGTTCTCGATATGCTTAATTAGGCAACGGGCGTTGAGTATAAAAAGCGTCTTTTGTCGCTGCCACGCCCCACGCCCCATGCCCCACCCCCCACCCCCCATGCCCCTCCCCCAACCCTTCACACACGCACACACACACAGGGAACCACACATGTTGCCCATGTTCCATTACACACATGTGGTTCAGTTTCAGTTCAGTTTAGTTTGGTTCTGTTCTGCTCTGGGCTTTGCCTCCCCATCGCTGATCTCTGGCCAACACTAGTCAGCATGGAGTTGCGAACGGGACTGTTGCCCGCGTGCTTCCATGAGCAATTCCGTAGTGAGTGTACCTAGGGCTCAGCCAATCACCCCATTGATTCATTTACTTTGAGTCACTTAATGTACATAGATTATTAAATTATTTTATATTATATAGTTCAAAAACCAGAAGAATAATAGGCCCATATATGTAGATTTCAATACTTTTATAGAATTACCATTAGAAAATTTGGTACTGTACCTTATTTTGTACCTAGTTACTTAGAATAACAATAGTTTAACTTTTGTGGCTTGAGTCGAAAACGACCTTTCGACTTACTGACTGGATTAACCTAAAAGAATATTTAAGCATAAACAGAGAGAAATATCCAAGAACATTGTTCTTGAATTGAGAACATTCGTTCTTAAAAACCGTGTAATAACATTTTGGTATCAATGTTCTCAATATTAGAACGGAATAGTGAGAAGAGAAAAGTTAAATTGAGTTTATTTAACAACTTTTTGATAGGTATACACTACTGACTGGACTAATAGTTTATTTGTTGAGATATAACATGCAACAAAAATGTCGATATATTTTTAAGAACATTTTCAACTTAGATGAGAACGTTAGAATTTTCTATGTGTATGTGTTTTGGCTTAATATATTAAAATGCAATTTGGATCTAGGTGGCCATGACTTTTTCGAATAAATCCAGGTAGTTGAGTTTTAAGCAAGTGTCGTATGGCCTTTAAAACCGCGCTTATAATTCCCAACCTTTTGTTTGTCGATGAATTTAACTAGTCTGAAGGATTTAGGGGTTGGTGCATTGTGCCCACTTTTGCTGACTAGTGTGGAGTGCTCAAGTTCCCTGGGTGACCGGAGGTCGGCATCGCCATAGCCACCGACTCTTTTGGCGTCGACGTCGACGCTGACCGCGACTGCGGCGTCAGTCGCTTACGAGGCGGACCGCCACCCAAGAAAATTCTCGGCGGCATCTTGAGTTCCAATTCAGTTGATATTCTGTTAAATTCGCGAACGCGTCGCGCCTGGAGCTCCGATCCGATTCGATACGATCCGTTACGATCTAATCATGCCAGGCCCGATTTCGTAATATTCCGATCCGAAACTCGTCTTATCAGTGGTACAAAAAGAGACTGGCCAAATTATAATTTTTGTTTTGGTGCTGGTGTTTCGGGAATAGAACACAAACAAATGGATGTTTTACATAGAACCTCGAAGAGTGGATCTGTTGTGAGGGAAATCGAGAGAGATATGAGATAAGCGCTGTGAGATAACTCGGCTCGGAAATGGAAAAATCATGGGGCCAAGCCCCGTTTTAATTTTTTTCTGTGTTTTTGTTTGTTTCTGAATTACAATATATTGTACGCATTCATCATCATTCATTCATTTGTCGCCATCCGCAACTGTATGGCGATGAATCATCGACACAGGCAAATCCGTAGATACTTTACAATCTCGGATTTACATGCCACATGGAGTGGAAGTGGTTGCAGTTTCGATTTCATTGTTGTCTCCTTGGGAGCTGCACAACTTGGGAGGGTTTTGTTGACGGGGTCAAGAAGGTCTTGGCGAATGCCCAAAAGTATGCAAGTCGGTAACAAAAGGTGGTAATTCGGCAGTCCAAAATGTGGAACTTTTTGGACATATCAAATAGGAACTCTTCTTTCTTCACTTCTAAGATCTTTGAAAAATAATTGGTCAATATATAATGTGCCAGTTGGGTTTAGCTGACCCCAAACTTGAATTATTGACTAATAGCTGCACTAATAGCTTCATCTATAGAAAAAGTAATTCGTGATGTAATTAAAGTGTTTGGAAAATGGATAAGCCCATAATCGGAATGAGTGTATTGCAAACTTACGGCTTCGTGACCCCGACGTTAGTTGGTGCAAAGTTTTTAGGTAATTCTTAAACAAAATATATTGATAGTTTGATGAAAAATGTTTCGCACATAGTAGGCTCTAAGGTTTTTTTTAAAAATCCCCATTGGTAGTTTGATGAAAAATGTTTCGCACATAGTAGGCTTTAATGTTTTATTCAAAAATCCCCAATCACAGGAGGCCGTGAAAACCAATTCCATTATGTCAGGTCCACATTTAGTTCATTCAAAGTTCAAACGCGGCTCGGGCAACACCGGATACCAAAAATATATTTTTGTTTATTTCCATTTTTAACTGAAGTGCAAAATTTCAAAATTCTCTGATAAAATTTGTACAAAGAAAAGTGGAAATTGAGTGAGTAGAGCCAGTTTTGTGGGAGTATTATGTTAAAAATATAATTGGAAATTCGAATAAGGGGGTGAAGCACTGACTAGCATTGAAAACCGAACCAATTGCCGACATGAGCGAATCACATAAGGCCGAGTTGAAGGAGATCTATGCTCTGTTGAACAAGGAGAACTCCTCGGGGGTCATCACCATCGAGGATCTGGATGCGGTGATGCAGCAACTGGGCCGCCGTCCCAGTGCCGAGGAGCTGCGCGAGATGGTCCTGGCGGCGGACTCCGAGGGCAGTGGATCCGTGGACTTCCAGCGCTTCTGCCGCATGATGATACGCGCCGAGCGGGAGCAGCTGCTCCGCGAGTCCTTCCAGCGCTTCGATCGCGACGGCGACGGCGTCCTCTCCGCCGAGGAGCTCCAGCTGGCCCTGGAGGAGACCCTCGAGGAGGAGCCCGACCGGGCCGCCGTCCAAGAGATGATGCAGGAGGGCGACCCCGAGGGCACCGGGTTCATCTCCTGCGCCAACTTCATGCAAATGGCCCTCAAGTACCAGAAGGACGAATAGGGATGGTTGCCACTAAATTCAAATTCCTTTTGAATTGTCAGGGTTCCCCATTTGTGATCAAGCTTGGCCTGCAGAAAATTCTATGTCCAAAGGTTCCAAACACACACACACACACAGACCAAGTCCTGCCCAGAGAAATGGCAAAATTAGACATTTCCTTAAATAAATGTACATATAATACTTGCTGAATACAGAAACATTGTATAGCAAATAATAACTTTGCCCATGGGATTCAGATTAGAAACTCGCTTGAGGAACTTCGTATACCAAAGGGAAACGAAACGCAAACAGTCTTGCACTTTTCATAAACACCCTCTATATATTTGTAATATTTGTAGAGTTGCTACTTTAATGGAAGCTGCAATACGAGGTTAAATACAAATATGTACATATAAATATTGGTAAGATCAATGAAGATTTAAAGATTTATTAAATACGAGAAGATCTTTTAAATTCCTTTACCTAAGTTGTAGTGTTTCCTACCCCTAACCTTAGTTTACTTAGATAACTTTGGATTAAAGGTGTATTTCTTGTAACAATTGGATGTCAAGATTGTAAAACATGTTTAGGCAGCTCAAAACCAAACCGGTTTCCCTTTTAGGCCCCAAGACGATTATGATTAATGGCCGCAATCCTAGATCAAAGAATCGCCAGTGAGACGCAGTCTTTCCAAAAGAGATTTTAAGATCCACCTTCAAGATATATGTACACGATTTCCCCACTTACGCTGATCAGAAGATTAATGTAAGGCCCCCCGTTTCTTGGCACCTTAACTCCATTAGGGCCACTCTCGCCTTCCGTTTGGGACATCAGCGCACTATAAGAAAAAAGGTGCTTCAAAATATTAAAGTGTATTTCATTTTTCTGTTAACAAATAAAATAGTACCTTTCGACCTATTTTTTACCTTTTTCTGTTTTAAAGAAAATCACTGACATTTTATTAAGGATCTCTCGAATAAGGTTCAATATTTGATATCTGTTTGTAAGAAAAAGGCATTCAATATACTATTTGGAAAGAAATAAAATAAAAATTTAATTTAGATGTCTTCTTCTGTTTAAGGAGTGATGGTAAATCAGAATCAAAAATATTAAATATTTACTTAAGCAATGAAACTCTTTAAATAATCCCATATAAGATGTATTTCCGAAAGCACTACAAATCTTTTCTTAGAACTCTTCAACCTAAAATGTTGTTTCTGTAAATTAAGAAAGTAATAATTTTCTCAGTGTGGGCCATGCACATTCCATATTCCACGTTCCACATTCCATTTACCTGGCGGCACCTGTGAGGCGTAGGTGAGGAAGTCGACGATCGTTACACAATTCTCGGCTGGCCAACCTGTTTCTCGGGGGTTTTCTCCCTTCTCCCTGCACACCTCTCTTCGCTCTGTCAGGGCCACCAGTTTGGGTTCGAGGGGGGTTCGAGGGGAGGGCAGGGGCCACGCCCCCTTCGACCGACATGGTTTGGTGGATCGGCTTGTGACTCATCCCCGTAAATCAACAAAAACAAAGGCCAAATGAAACCACTGTAGAATTCCAGCCAGAAGAGCTGCATTCAGTTAATGTAGAACCCTTGGGCATTGGGGTTTTTTATTTGTCAAAAAAAGATTAAAGTTCATTCCCTCGAGCGATGTGCTATAAATTATTTTAGAAAAAATCGGCAATCATTAATTTAAAATGCTATACTCCTAAAGAGCTTTGTAACAAATGTTTCAACTGGTTCTAATAACACACAATTTAAAAACAGTTTAAGTGAATAGTACACATTTTGGATGGTAGTATATCATTCTTTAGAAGCGTTAAATAAAGGATACAATACTTTGGTACACCTTGAGCTATTGTACAGCAATGTAAAAATGGATCGGGGTCACCAAACTGGTCTAAATACATCACATCTTGGGGCCAATTGAGTGCAGAGTGCAGCGACTTTGGCTGAGATAATGAGTATCGGAAGCGGGCCAGAAAGAGGGGCTATTGAGATAGAAATAAAGATAGGGGGTAGTGTCTTCACTTAAGTCTCAACTTTAAACAGTTCAAAAGCATTGACTTTTCACACTGCGAGAAATAGGATCGTTTTTGAGATGATATTTTTTCCACAACTGATTCAAAAATTGATAGGATATTAAGTCGTTTTGAGGAAATTACGTTAAATACAAATTTTGAATATTTCTTTTAAATTATAAAACTACAAAAATTAATTTGTAAAAAAATTACTTTTTAATATTTTATTTCGAAGATTAAGAAAAAATTTTTTTTTTATCTTACAAGAAAGTCAATGAACTACAGTTGTAGGTGTGATTTTATTATCCGAAAGAATATCAGTTATTTTCTAACTTTTACCTATGCAAAGGTCTTGAAAGAAAAATTATTTTTTGATAAAAATTAAAAAAAAAAAAATTTCTTTTTGTATATTTTACACAAAGTGTGTGTATGATTTTTCTTTAAAAAAATTGAATTACAGTTTTTTTTTGGTACCTAATGATTACTGATAAAAATGTAAACATACTCTCAAAATGATGTGAAAAAGGTGACAAATCTCGAAATATAGACGCAATAAATTGCAGTGTATTGAATTCACTTGAACACAGTGCTCACTCGTTATCTCTCCGGGTCTCTCGTTTAGCCGTTATTTTCTCACTTAATATTGAATTATGACATGACGCAGCGGCGATAAGAGAAAGTAGTGAGATAGAGAGAAAGAAAGCGGGGAAATGCCACAGCAGGCGAAGGACATCAACGACAACTTCGCCATGGAGACGCACATTTACGAGAATTTGCCGAGTGTGGGCGTGGCGGTGACCTCCGCCCTCTGTCCCTGCCCCTCCCACAAGGGTCACACCAACTTGGAGCTGCGAAAGTATTTCCCCCGCGAGACGATCTACGAGAATCTGTGCCGGGGCTGCGGCTATGGCGTGTTCGCCGCCCAAGGACGTTACTGTCATTTCTGTCAGTGCATCGTGAGTGGGGGGGTGGTGAGTCCGCCCCCTCCACCCTTTTCGCCACCCCCTCCCCCTCTCTCCACGGAGTGTGGTAATATTTATGAGAATATCTGCGATTTGTGCCGCGGCATTTACAGCGACAACGAGCGATGCCAGTGTCAAAGGTCAGCGGAGTCGCCCACTGCCACGCCCGCAGCCACCCCCACGCCACCCACTCCGCCCACCAAGGTCAAGTCGCGCTCTCTGCTGGGCTACTCCAAGTCCAGTGCAGCGACCTTGACCCGTCTCTTCGGCTCTCTTAAGCAGCTCAATCGCTCTTCGTCGCTGCAGCGAAGGCTCTTCCCAAGGACCTCCAACGGCGGCGGCTCCGGCTCTCTGGAGATCATCCACAACGTTGACGAGGTCTTCCGCACCCAGGAGACCTTTGACCTTCGCCGCATCTGCGAACTCAAGCTGCAGCAGCAGCAGCTTAAGAGCACCAGCCAGAGTGATCAGCACATTTACGGTCGCGTAAGAGAGCCCGAGCCGCAACCGCAGCAAGAGAAAGATCAAGAGAGCCCCGGTCAGAATAGAGAGCGCAAGAAGCCGCGTGTTTCTGGCATACGCCTGCTGCAGGACGAAAGAGCGGCGGCGGCGGCAGCGTCCTTGTATCTCAACGAGAGCATTTGCCAGTGGATGACGTCACTGAGACGGCAGGTCCACCACTACGAGGAGGGGGCGTGGCAGCAGCCCAAGAGCGTGCCAGCGCGAAGAGATCACCAGGGGATCAGCTCTGAAGAGATTGCCAACGTCACACTGCGAAGGAGCAAGGACAACGCCGAAGAGAGTTGCCACCGGCCGCAGAATCTGATCGAGGACTTTAAGAGAAAGCTGCAAGTGAAGAGAGAGGCTAAAGAGTTGGCAAGCGAGCAGCGCAGATGTGCGATCACGGCCGAGTTTGTGAATGACTACCTAAGTGCTCTGAACGAAGAGAAAAGGCAGGCGGCCACGCAACAAGTGGGGCTGATCGAAGAGCAGGGGGCCAGAGATGCTAGGCCCCCACTGCCCCACCACCAAGTCTCTCTCTTAGGCCTAATGCAGAGCCTCGCCCTCTCCGGCAGCCTGCACGTGTGTGTGCGTGGCTTTCTCACCGCCTATGACAAATCGTTCAGTCAGTGGTTGTGGCAGCAACAACAACGTAGGCAACAACCGATCAACGGTTATCGCCGCCAGAGAGCGCGTGACTCAGTTGGGGGCTATGAATTTGAATGGCGCCTGGTTCTCTTCTTCGGCCCCAGCGATCGCTCGGCTTCAATTTCATTTACGCCAGCGATTTCGAAGAGAGACGACGTGTTTTCGGCTGCAGCGCAGCGTCGCGCGATTCGAAGTACGAAGAAGCGGAGTGTTGTGAGCGAGGGAGAGGAAGAGGGAGAGGGAGCGCGACCGCGAGCGGGAGCGGGAGCGGGAGAGGGTGTAAGCGGGGGCGAGAGCTCCACCAACAACAGCACCCATAAAAACAATAATAACAACAACAACAACAACATTCGAGCTTTGATGGCGGCGCCAAAGCCAAATGGCGAGGCAGAGCGCCCCACAAACAACAACAGCAGCAACAACAACAACAACAACAACTGTAGCAGCACCAACAACAACCACATTTGTGACAATGAAAGCGGCAACAACAACAACAGCACCACCACCACCAGTTGCAATGTCAGCGAGCAACAACAACAGCAACAGCAAATCACACAGGTCAACACTCATTATAGAAAAACAACAACAATCAAAAGCCAACCAAAAAAAAAAGCACAGAGAAAAACAACAAGTCACTCAAAAATAATTACCTCAAAAAATACGATTTAAAAATCCATTAATAATGTGATAAAAATGTACAAAATGTGATTAGGCAAATCGATTAGCACAGTAAAACTTTCATTAATCAAGCAATAAAAAAAAAATTCTTTAAAAATGCTTCAAAAAAAGTTAAAAAGACCTTAAAAATAATTCGAATTTTAGAGAATTTGAATTTTACAGAATTGTTTTTAAGCTATAGACTCCATATAATTAAAATTTAAATTTATAGAAGCAATATCAGTGAAAATTTGTTACTAGGTAACAACCTACAAGTCCTGTTCAAGTGTCAATATTAATTCATACTTTTTATTTTAAATATCATTAATAAGGCAAATAGTTCTGTGATAACTTTTAAAGAAAGTAGTATTTTTTTTTCTGAAATCACAATGTTCATTTTAAAGTGATAAAAATTATAAACCCCCTTTTGTTTTTTCTCTGTGCACTTGATGTTGTTGCGTTTCATTGCAGTTCAAAATTGACTAACGGTTCGCGTGCGAAAGGGATGCCAATGTTCGATTGGCCATCGGAACACAAACACAGACACACACAAAAAAATAAACAAACAAACTTATCTAATTAAAAACAACCATTAAACACTGAAAAAATGTGAAGGAAAACAAACAAGTTTGCAATGAAAACAAAAGATAACTATAAAATAATCAGCGTTTAATTAACGTTCTTTTTTTTTGTCAATATTTTGTTGATTTTTTTTACAAAAGTGTTGGCATATTGGAAAAAATGTGAAATTACCATGATGCCATTATGAAAAAGTTACATGTGATTGAGATTTCCAGTGTAGAGGTGTTTTATGGAGTTAATTCATTGCTTTTTATGGGCGGCATATTAATGATAATTTCCACCCAAAGCGGAAGAGGGGAAGCCCTCTGCTTAATTGCTTTGGTTATTTTACTTAATTAACTAATCAACTGGCTTAAAGTGTCTGCATTTTGTTGAGTTTTTAGTTTTTAAAGAATTTGGAAAGGTTTTATTTCTTAAAATCTTAAAAATCTTGAGATATAATCACATGATAATATGATATGTTCTTAAATAATATCATTATCACATGATAATATGATATGTTCTTAAATAGTATCATATTATCATGTGATTATATCTTAAGATTAACTCTTAATTCCAAACTTTAACAAAAGTTCCTAAATAATATCATATTATAATGTGATTATATCTCAAGATGTTTAAGATTTTTTAAAATTAAACCTTAAAAAGGCTTTAAGATAAACACCATCAAAAGCTTTAAGCCCTTACAAAGAATAGGAAATCGTTCTATAAGTCAATTTGAAAAGCGCGTGAAACCCAACAACCCAACGAGGATATTATCCAAGGACCCAAAATGCCAACATGAAACCAACCTTTGTTTGTACCTGAACTTCCAGAATTGCGTGATCAAAGTGCGACGTCCGGCGCCCAAAGTTCCCGTTCGTAATCCCAACACTTCGCTGAGCAATCCCCGCCAGACGGACGAAGCGCTGGCCAAGTCAAATGGTCAGGACCAAGACGGCCAGGACACCAGGATCAACTCGCTGGCCGAAGAGAATCACCAAACCGAATCCCGTGTTTCAGAGGAGGAGGATGAGGAGTCTATTTACCAACCCATTTGGCAGTTCAAGACCCTGGAACCTGCCGATCAGGAGATCATCGAAGCCCTACCTCCAGGGGAGGAGGATGAGGAGGAGGACGAGGACGAGGAGGACGACGACGAGGACGAGGAGGAGGATCTGAGAGGATACGAAGAGTTGCTGCCCTCCGACGCCGATGCGGATGCGGATGTGATGGCTCTCCAGGCGGCGGCCGTCTTTGCCGCCGGCGTTCGCCACAAGCTCTCCACATCGACGCTGACCAAGCGGTCCAAGCTGATGCTGCCCACGCCCCTGCCCTCGCCCACCGCCTCCATGGACCAGGGGGCGTGGGAAACGGACGTGGAGTTCATGTACTCGCGGGAGACCAAGGATGCGAATGTGAATGCGGAGGCGGATGGGGATGGGGATGCGGAGGCGGATGCGGATGCGGATGAGACGCTCAGCCTGGGCAGCACGGTGACGAACAGCACGGCAACCCTGGGTTCCATCAGTAGCACTGGCAGCTCCCGGTTGCAAGCTCCTCCGGCGGACAAGAGACCCGCGCAGATTGTGCCCCTGGTGCATCCCATCCTGAGGAACATCTGCATATTCTACAGCCCAACGGATCCCAAGAAGTATAGTGCTATATTCTACGACTACCATCGATCGCATGTCCACCAGCGGTTCATGACCCGCATCCGTCGACCGGCACCGCCACCGCCCGTGACCCAGGTGACCCCGGCCACAGCGGTGAACCAGTTGGTGACCGCGACAAACCTGGTGACCCCTGCTACTGTGGTGACCCCTGCCACCTTGGTGACCCCGCGCAACGACGACAGTGGCTGCAGTTGCGAGGCTGAGGATCTGGAGGACCCTCACCACCGCGCCGTGGCCATTCCCCAGCCCCTCAAGGAGGAGTGGGAGCGGGCTGTGCTCGCCGCAGGGGCGGTGGGCGGCAAGAGGGGCGTGGCACCGCGAGCGGGACGCAAGCTGAGGGTCCGCTCCAATGCGAGGCTGCTGCTCACCGATTCCGTGCTGGCCTGGCGGGAAACGCTGCAGGATTTCCATTGCTGCGAGGACGAAGAGGACATGGTGAGTGGGAAGTCCTTGAAAAGGGATCAAACCCAATATATAAGCTTTATTTAAGATCAGCCATTTCGATTCCTCTAAGACATATCTTTATATCCATAGCATAAAAACCAAGCATTTTCTTTTAAAAATAGTATCTCTTTTTGAGTAATAATTATTCTATGCAAAGCTATTCCGAGTTAAATCAGAAAAATCTTAATTTTCGCTCTAAAAGTTAAAAAATCACCTGGGAAAACATATTTGTATAACACACATTTGTGGAATATAACTCACATTTGTGGAATATAACTGACAACGGGTCGTATGAGTAATTTTTAAGGAAACTTTCACAACTTTTAAAATATTTTTCTTTTTATTTGGTATACAGTCCTTGTACACCGAGATCTACCAATTTTAAGTGTTAGAACTAGATTAAATTCCTCTAGAACTAGTCTAAGGCCAACCTTATAACTAAACATTTCATCTGAGAAATCTTATCTTATTTTAAATGATACTCCATAAAAAATAGGTATGATTTCTTTAATACCTCAGAATTTTGAATTTCTGAATTAAGTGACTTAAATGTTTTGCGAACAAAACTAAACAATAATCTAAAAATGTGTAGTAGCATTAATACTTGTTTTATATAAAATAAAAGGTTTTTTATTACCACAGACTAAGGAACTTCAGAATTAATACCTTAGCTATCTCTAACCCTGGTGCAAATAGTAATAATAATCTAAAAATAGTTTGTTGTATCAAGCTTAAAGTCGTGACTTAACTTTAATTACCTTGATTTAATCAATTTAAAGATTGAATTCTTTGTTGTTAATCTGTAGAGAACACCTAAATAACTGAATCAAACTAATAGTCTAGAGATTGAACATTTCTCGCAGTGTACTCTTGTCACTCGCAATTTGCCATGTACGTTCTCTCAGTTTCTTCGTATGGCCATTGTTTCCTCACTTGTCACTTGTCACATCAATTAAACTCGGCAAAAGTATCTGTATCTGGGTATCTTGGTGTTCGTATCCCTTTCTCCCCCGGGCACAAGGGTTCATGCGATTGTTTATGCTGATCTATGGTCTGCGAACCCCTCTTCGAGGGCCTGAAAAAGTTACACAACCTTCCGTTGGGGGAGCAGCGCTATTGCGAAAATACCCTAATCGCACTGGGAGGTCTCGACCGAGGCATTTATAAGATACACCTTTTTGTAGATACACAATGTGGCAATTTAATTGGCATTGCTATCACTTTCTTGAATTTATTAGGCATTTCTGTGGTTGATGAGTGGAATTTCAAAAACATTATAATCTATATTATTCTAATACTGAAAGATTTATCAATTTACCTGGGTTGAATTAATAAGTTATATATGTGTGGTTGATGGGAGGATTTTTAAGAACATTATAGTCTGTATTATAATATATTTTATAACACGTTATATAAGAGAAAACCCTAGTTTATCAAAGGTTAATTTTTTAACAATTTGGTTGGTTATTAAACTATAGTTATATACGTGCGATTACTTGAATATTATTAGTCATCCCTAGTTTGTCAAAGGGTTTTTTTGCTAATTGTTTTTAACAATTTTTTTAATCCAGGGAATTTTTAAGATTCTAAATTAAATTTACTGATGTGCTGATTTCTTATGTTTTTATATAATGGTGTTTCAAAGGGTTTTTTTGTTAATCGTTTGTGTTAGTACAGGGCATTTTTGAGTCTATCGAAATGTATCTTTTTGCTTGAAATACCTGGCGATTTGATTGCACTTTGTTTATAACGCATATCGTACTGAGGCTTGTGTGTGCATATGTGCAAATTTACAAATTCACAAACTTACAAACTTACAAACATATGTACGTGTGCCGCTTTCTGCATAATGAATTTTTATTTATTTGCCTCTCACGTTTGTTATTTTCAGTTTGCTGCATTTGCCGCTGCATGTGAAATTCCATAGAAATTCGCGGGGAGAGTTCAGACCCCCTTCTTTCGACCCCTGGTGATGCCCCGCCCCTGTTTTCGTGAGCCCCAACATGTTGATTCACATTTCGCGAACGACAATTATTTATTTATTTTGTTTTATTTATTCTCCCCCTTTTTGGCTTGCATATATTCTGCCGTAATATGCATATATTGGTAGAGGTATCTACACATGTGTGTTTGTTTGCCTCTAAAGTTAATTTTTTGGATTTTTGTTATAAACTTTGGCAAACCGGTTCTCCGCTTGAGAGGCACATTTGTTGATACCCTTTGAGAGGGTATACCATATACCATACCCATATATGTTATAATCGATCTGTTTCTGTAGATTCCCTGTGATTTATGTTACTTTGCTTAAGTATACGTAAAATTAAGAGTTTTTAGAGGAGCAAAAATAATCACTCATTTTTATGGAGCATTTTTAAGTCGGACTCTGTGGTTTTATTATTCGGCTTTTCTTGTGCGTAATTTCCTGCCTTCGAGCCTCGTTCACCGCATTTATCAGCACTTAATTGGTAAATCATTAGTCAAATATTTTCGTAACTCTTCTTCGTTCTGTTACCGCCTTGAATTTGTGGCTTTTTGGGGCCCTTCTCAGAAGTTCTGCTTCTGCACCAACTTTAATCGCTGGGATTGTAAAAATCATAACGGAACTCGAGTGTTCCATAAATAAGTCGGCGATATGTGTTTTCAGATATGGTTGCTTATGCATATTCAGAAGATAAAATGTTTTTTATGGTGTTTAAGGGGTATTTTGAATTTCTCTTATACGGTGTACAGTATATGACACATCTCAAGAGAATTATAGGGTTTTTCCGAATCAACAAAAAAGTCTCTTCAAGTGGCCTTATAGACCATGTCAGAACTGAAGTGGCAAAGTAAATTTATTTAGTTTGTCAACAAGCTTGGAAAACACGATCTCGAATGGGTCTTGAGATGAATCGAAAGCAAAGATTGCCCACGCAATCGAAAAGTTTTGAAGGCAGGCAAGCTCCTCTTCCCAAAAAAACCAACTAAAAAACCACAACCAAAACAAAAAGGTCAACTGAGCCTGAGCCGCCGCCTTTGTTTGGCTTTCGGATCATTTGTTTATTTTCCGCGGTACGGTTCAGTTTTTTTTTTTGGTTTTTTCGGTTTGGTGTGGCTTTTTTACAGTGAATCATGTGGCGAATGGGGCGATACGTGTTTGTATTTAGATATAGAGACACACCGATACAGTATCTGCGGGCGCGCGAATAGAGCGAAAATAAAAATAAAGCAAAGCAAACACATGTACTAGTACCATTCGAGGTCGTATCAATTAAATCGCTTCGGTTGCCTTCTTTTTTGGGGCTTTATTGTTACCATCTATCTGGGCGCACATAAATTTCGCTTCCATTCTGCATTCTCGCCCAAAAATCCAAATGTTTCGTGTTTCGTGTAAACCGAAAACGAATATCGAAACTACGCAATATTGGCGAATTTGTTTACTAAATAGTCAAAATACTCGCGCACGGAAACAAAAAGCAAATTAGCCAAAACAAATTCAGTCTAATCAGTTCGAGCGGCGTGGCTCGACTTCAAATTGCCAGAATTATCAAGTGCTAATTGGGGGTGAACTAAAATATCCGATATTCATCGATCGATTTCGCTCGAAAGACATTTGTTTTGAGGTTTTGTTTATTTGACTTGGCTTTGTTGATACTGCCAGCAGACTTTCCCCCATTTCCAGCTGCAATCCAATGAGGCGGAAACAAAGGCGATCAAAGTACACTTTTAATTGGGGTTAACCAATATACCAATTAGTCTTAATATTTTGTGGCAATGGATCGGGGTCACCAAGCTGCGTCTTTAGTATTTTTACAAATATCTTAAGACCTATAGAGTGGGAACTTGTAATAATATATAATATACATACGTAAGAAATCCGGCCTAAGGAAAAGCCCCTTATTAAGTAATAACAAATATGATCGATGATTTGTCATTAAACAGATGTTATCACCGGGCTAGTTTAATTTTCCAACTTGGGGAATTAAGAATGCCTAAATTCTGGGAATCGCAAAAAGTGTTGCTTTTGCCAAGGGACTTTTTTTTTAAATTTGATTTGGAAAGGCAAACATATGTGGTACCAGACCGAATTCAGGGGAACTCCAGGTGCCAGTCCGAGTTCGCGTACTGTAAATTTTGAGGATCTCCGGCTGTGTTATACAGTGGAGCTTCCCTAAGAAAACATACATACGGTATATCAATATATAACCCCTACTTATGTTTGTTTTAATACATTTCTTACAGAAAGCAAAGAAGTTCTTGAGTTATATGTTTTAAAATTTAGTTAGGAAACTTAAAATGGTTCTTAGGCTGGCAGTATAAATAATATTAAGGCAGTATCGCCCAGTTAAATTAGAGTTAGCAGAGCTTACCCGTAGATATATATGCCATATGGGGTATAGAATATCCCACTTTTATGTGTCGCCGATAACCTGAGGATTTTGTTTATGTTGTCGCCAACAGAGTTGGGCGTACGAAAAGGGGGTGGTGTTGGGGGGTAGCAGCTGGTGGGCGGACAGTGGGCGGTGGGCGTGGCGGCGGCGATAAATGCATCGGCAGCGACACCTTGGGCCGTCACTGTTCGATTAAACGTTATCTCGGACGCTTGCATTTATTTTCCGTACCGTTGCGCGATTTCTTACAAATCGAAATCAATTTCTTATCAGAATTGTTTTTTATTTCTGTTTGCGTTCCGTTCCGGAGAAAGAGATAGCGTGCACCGCAGTAAAATCGAATATATACACATATATAGATATAGTGAGGGAGCAAGAGAGAGAGCCCGAAAGCCTAGCGATAAGAAATGGCAGGCAGATTCAATCCCAAGCGAAGGCAAACTACGGTGAGCGATGGGTGGAACCGAAAAGAAACCCACCGAGGAACAGAACCTTCCCCGGAGTAATGGGGGTTACGGTCTGAACAAGAAAACAAAACGATTTCGGGCACTAATTCGACAAACAAATACCCCACACAATGGGGTTCTTAAATGTTTTAGTAGGGGAAAAATTAGGGACCCTGAAAAGTTTTCTTATAATTTTCGGGAACCCTACATATATATAGAACTTCTGATACTTTTTTGGGAACTTGAAACATTTTAACTTATTATATAATCGGTTACAATTTGTAATGATACACCTAGTTAAGAATTCCAACCTAAGATATTTATGTTTACTTCCGAATGTCAATGAAAGAATGTTTTTGACCTCCAAACGTTTTTCTACGAACCTCCATATTACTAGAGATTGTTATACATTTTCTTGCCTTAACATTATAATCCCCAGAATTTTACTATTAGTATGCTGATTATTATATAGTTGAGGGACTTAAAATCTTCGCATAAACAACACACCCTAAAGCTGGTTTTATAATAGGTACAAAAACGAACAGAAAAAAGAAATAGACATCGACAACGGCACGAAAAGCTGCAATTAATTTGCAGACGTTACTTGGATTGTCGGATTGTGTATCTGTATCTCAATTGTACGCTCCCAGAGCTTCTGGGTTAGATTGCCTGCCTTCCCCCACCTTCTTTAACCCATCTTTGCTAACTTGAATACTTTTGCGCTACGTGACTCTGACCAAATCTCCCAATGGTGTGTCTTCCAGATTGTGCCAGTGACTGACATTCTGCGGGCGCAGCAAATCCAGGAGGACAATGAGGTGCAGCAGACGCAGCAGAGCGCGAACCTACCGATCTTCAAGAGCGTCTCCATCGGCAATCTGCTCGATCTGCCGGGCGAGGATGACAAGAAGTCCATGAAGAACCGCATGCGAATGAAGTGTGAGTATTGCCCGGGGATCGGTGGGGAAACTATTACTGAGGAGGTTTTTATATGGGCCTGAGAAAGACATTCATTGGAATTTGTTAGGGGGTCAGGTCTTAATGGCATTATCTTTAAATAGATTTTAATAGCTAGATTTTAGTACAACTAAAATGAATTTAAAATATGAGATGATCCATTATTTGGAATAACTGTAAACACGTACTTGCCATTTATTGGGACCGAGAGTGGGCACCAGTTTTCGTTGGGTTGGCTGGCAGTTGTTGTTAGAAATATTAGTTTAAACATAAGGATTGTTTGCGATAAATAAGAGAAATTTTGTCTGGTATATACAAGTATATATCTAATGTAGCCCAGTTTCAATAGATCTGCACAGCTGAGCTGTCAACTATTTCTAAAACAATTAGTCAACGCGATCGGTGAGTGCATTTAAGTCCGCTTGGCGGCAGTGTTTCCAACTACTTGACTTCCATCGATGACTTTCCTTCGAGTGAATTTGCCACTAACCGGTTTAAAGAGGGCGCCCGACTGTCTGCACAGAAACGGCTGCTCTTGGAACTGCGATTCCAAGTAAAAAACAACCAAGGCCAGTGGAAAAACCAAGCACTCCAAAAAAATTGGACTCTAGAGATGCACTTTTTTAATAGATTCTGGGCTAGAGCAAACCTCTTTCTATCTTCAGGGAGAATTGACATAATATTATGAGATAACATATTATATATATTTTTTTTACAATTTTCATTTTATAATTTTAAAAAGTATCTTAGTTCTTTTTGTATTTCAAACATTACATAATCCTTTAGGGCCGTTCTGAAGTGTGAAAACCCATTACAATTGAACTAAGCCGCGTAGTATAAACCTCTAGTTTTAAATCAAGAACCTTACATATATAGACATTGGTTCTAATTTGAAAGCAGATTCTTTAGAGCCATTTGTAGACCTCGGTGTATTTTTTCTGAGTGCACTACCAGCATTTGAGGCTAGGCTCGTCGCAGGCTGGCCTTTTAAGGTCGCTGCGGCCCACACAACGACTGGGACTTCTATCTACGGCCACATGAATGGGAGTGCGAAGACGAATACTAGAGTCTCTCCCTGGGATTTTGGTTAATGAAAGCTGGTTTCACTTTTTGCCGGACGCGGGGACGGATGGCATGGGATTTTGTGTAGCTTCGGCTGCTGCCTCGACTTTATTCGGATAATGCAAATGAGTCGCCCATGAATCACAATCTCGGTAAGGCGAGGAATGCTTGACTAACTAACTGACTGATTGACCGACTGGCTGACTGACTGACTGACTGACTGACTGATTGAATGACTGGGGCTGTGATTTCTGATTTTGCGTAGGCATTAAAACTCATACGCAATTCGCGGTCGGCTTGCCAGTCAGTCGGGAGTGGCACAATTCCCGATCGCTTCTCCCGTTGAGATGTCAAAAGATGCACTGCTCTTGGACAGGCGTTTGTCGCAATACACCCAAAAACCCATTCCAATATAAGTTGAGCAATAATTTTTTATAATTTATCCTTCCATGTTTGGGACACGCAATACAGTCGCCGTCAACAGCAATGTGTTTCGCATGTGAGTATGGCTAAATAAAGTTGATTTGCAAGATTTGTCACAATTTCGGCACTCAAGTTATGTAGTTTCAAATCCAGAGAATGTATCTAATAAATTTGTATGCCTGCAGCAATCGCTCGCCGAAGACGGAGAAGAAGTCGCGTCAACGTCGTGGCCAGGTGAACAGCCTGTACTTGGATGAGCAGAAGTATCCGCTGTTCGCCGCACCACTCAGCGCCCTGGAGCTCAACATGACCGACCATCCGAATGTGCCGCGATTTGTGGTGGACATCTGTGCCTACATCGAGCAACCGGAGTGCATCGAACAGGACGGACTGTATAGGGCATCTGGGAACAAGGTGCTGGTCGACGAGCTGCGCAAGAGGCTGACCCACCTGTACGATCCCCAGTGGCTGAAGACGGACGACATCCACACGCTGACCAGCCTGCACAAGCAGTTCTTCCGCGAGCTGACCGCTCCGCTGATCACCCAGGAGGCCTACGAGCGCCTGGGACGCAGCCTCAACGACGAGGCCGCCATCGAGCGCATGAGCCTGGCCTTTGACGACATGCCGGAGCCAAATCGCTCCACTCTGCGCTTCCTCATCAAGCACCTGACCAGGTGAGTGATTGAAGACTGGTATTTAAGAACCCCAGCTAGACCATGTGATCATGCATCATTTAATGGTCATGTCTGTACTATAATATGGCTTTCCCTTTTGCCTTTGTCTGTTTATAGTCATTTATTATATTACCCATATCTGTATTCCAGAGTTGCCGCTGCCAGCGCTTCGAATCGCATGCCGTCCACCAATCTGGCCATCGTCTGGGGTCCCTGTCTCCTCAGCGCCAATCAAATCCAGCTGGACATTGGGCGCATGAACATGCTGGCCAAGGTGCTGATCGAGAACTATGATCGCATCTTCACTCCGGACAACGAGCGTCTCGTTTGCTAGGATGCGCCACGTCCGCCACGTCCGCCCCTCCGCTGCCACGCCCACACAACTCCACACACACACATCACACTGAAAACAAGCAGCATCGATATATAAGTGCCTCAAACATCAGAAATCATCACGTCTCCACCCTTCTCACCCTATGTCTTACATAATAATAATAATATTTTTTTTTTAAATGTTTTTTTGTCAGCTTTAATTCTATGTTTTCCTTCGCTAATTTTAATACTTTTAATTACTTTATTTATTCATTGGAAATGGGAGCTCGCCTAGGCGAACCCATCAAGAAAATACTTACCAAAAAGACAGTAGACTAAGTTATATTACTAAAGCAGAACCAATATCAAGGCGACGAACTTTGTGGCGGTACAGTGAGCCCTGCCTGCGGCCAATTCAATAACATTACGATACGTTTTTGTTGTTTTGACATCACACATGAGACGCAATAGTCGCTGCAAACTGCAACCGTGAATATAATGTGTATTTATATATATTAATTAATAAACCATATGACATATACGAATAAAGTCCAGTACAGTAGATAGGCTACGCCAATTTTTTGTTTAAAGATGCTTGGGAGCATGAAAGCCAAAAAATTGTATATTTTCTATATCAATAAATATGGAATAATTCTAAAAGATATTTTGGATTGTATTTAGATTTGGCTATACCATATTATAAAACCTCTTTTCGGGATTTTTAATACTTATAATTTATTTTATACCGTATTTTTGGACTTATCGGAGAACTTTTGCCTACTTTTGGGCTAGATTAAAATGGGAATGCTAAAACATATATAAGTCGGATAATGGAGTGGTCAGTGCTAGTTCGGAAATAGTTTTCCGCCATGAAGGTTGTCCCAAGCCTCGTTCTATTATGGACTTCCTTTATAGCTATGGTGAGTGCTTGCTAAATATTACCAGAATCAGCCTAATATCATTAAAAATATTTCAGTGCCTTGGTGCTGAGGATTGCCTGAACCTGCACAACTTGACCAGTGCCCAAGTGGAGGCAGTCGATCCATCCGCTCCCGTTTCCCAAGTTCCCTTGGTTGTCAAATGGGTGTTTTTGTCTAAAATCCTACTACTTATTTTCAACCAAAAAAATATGTATTTTGGCAATCATTTTGCGAAATAAGGTCGGAAAAGGGATTGCCATACCTCGTTGAGCTCGTAATTTAATTTCCAATCGACTGGCATTGAAATTTGGAATCTTTAATTTTTGACCAATTTTCACAAAAATAGAAGGGGTTACCTTATGAAAAATGCAAAAATTACTCAAAAAATAAATTTTCGCAAAAGTGATGGAAATCGTTAGCTTAGGTTGTTAGCTACTCGAGACAGTCGGTCTTTCAAATGTGCGTCTCTTTTCGACCAAGTTACGATAAAAAAACCGACAAAAATATGGGTGTTTCTGTCTAAAATCCTACTACCTATTTTTAAACCAAAAAATGGGTATTTTGGCAATAATTTTGCGAATTAAAGTCGGAATAAGGAATGCAATACCTCGTTGAGCTCGTAATTTAATTTCCAATCGATTGGCATTCAAACCTGGGAACATAAATTTTTGACCAATTTTCGCAAAAATAGATGATGTAACCCCTTATAAAAAATGCGAAAATTGCTCAAAAAATAAATTTTTCCAAAAGTGACGGAAATCGTTAGCCCAGGTTGTTAGCTGCTCAAGACAGTTGATCTTTCAGCTGTGCGCCTCGTTTTTACCAAGTTACGATTGAAAAACCGCCAAAAATATGGGTGTTTTTGTCCAAAATCCTACTACCTATTTTTCAACCAAAAAATAGGTATCATTTTGCGAATTAAAGTCGCAATAAGGAATGCCATACCTCGTTGAGTTCGTAATTTAATTTCCAATCGATTGGCATTGAAACCTGGAAACTTTAATTTTTGACCAATTTTCGCAAAAATAGATGATGTAACCCCTTATAAAAAATGCGAAAATTGCTCAAAAAAATAAATTTCCCCAAAAGTGATGGAAATCGTTAGCCTAGGTTGTTAGCTGCTCAGGACAGTCGGTCTTTCGGCTGTGCGACTCATTTTGAGCAAGTTACTATTGAAAAACCGCAAAAAATAGGAATATGTCTGTCTGAAATCCTACTATCTATTTTTCGACCCAAAAAACGAGATACTTTGGCAATCATTTTGCGACACTCGACTATAGCGTTTACCTACAAATATTTTGGTTTGTGACAAACTGCAGGATCAAATGTGAAATATGTTGAAAAATAATTGATTTTTATGGTATTGTAAATAAGCAAAAACTAGGAGAAGCATAGTAAGATAATATGTAAATATGCGCAAATAAATTTGAGAAAATTTAGCTTTTGCTGGCGAAATAAATATGAAGTGTACACATGCATAGACGAGTGCTGGGAAGGCAAACATAACATTTTGCCCCCGCCCCTTGAATAATATTCGGCATGGCAGAAGATATAGAAGATGCAATTTAAACATAATTGAAATGCAAATCGCAGACTGGAAGCAGAACCAACTTCGCAGGGCGGATGTGTGGAAGCAATAATGAATCCCAGTCGACCCCACAGGATGCGGGGCAAATTTCAATTTCAATTTTCCCAGCAAATCATACGTAAAGTTTTGCCAAATACATTTGGGCCGGGCCGAAGGGGGCCGAAAAGGGGCCACAAGGATATGTCAATGCAATCAGTGAGGCATTTGACTTGGCCTTTCATCAACTCGACTCAACGCAGTCGAGTGCAAAGGACACAGGACGCAGGACGCAGGACACAGGACCCAGGACACGAGTTCCTTGGGCGACACTGCGGCTGCCACAAAACTTTTTGCTGGCCAATCACCAAGAAAGCCGCCGAGCAACTGGCTTTTGGTTACTGGTAACTCCTTACTGGCAATAATACACCAAAGTAATACTGCAATAGAGGGGGCCGAAATTAGAAATCATTTTGACCGGCCGGAAAAAGGGGGCGTTGCGCAAAGTGCTGAAGTCAGTGGAAAATTTGTGGGCAAAACATGTTGATGACAGGCAAATATGCTGTAATGCAATTATGGAAGCTAGTGCTACCAGGATAGCGATTTAATTGACAATGCAAATTGAATCAGCATTTGTAACTCTCTAATCGAATTAGCTACGTAGAAAGCGTCCTTTGCCGCCTGCCCTATGGTTAGGGTTACGGTTACGGTTACGGTTGGGGTGACGGTTAAGGGCTAAGGGTTTTGCCCACACTGGCCTCGCCTTTTTTCGCCCTGCTCAGCAAATAAACTTTGCGTTCTCATTGCGGCAGTCGACTGCAGTTTCCTCCTGACCACACAACCAAAAGTCCCCAGCAGCAGGAGGAGGAGATGGTCCAGATCCGGAGCCAGGCCGTTGAGTGGACCTAACCACTGGAACGTGCCTTAACTTATAAAATGTTGCCAACTGCTGCCAATTGCAGCCAGTCCAAATGACTCACATCTCTTGGCTGCAATGTTGTCGAGAAATTCACAAGGAGTATGCCGATTTCTCAATCTTCGGGCCGAGTCAAGGACTTTATAAGGCAGACGGGTGATACCTAATGAATTCAGGTCACATCTTGGAGTTAAAAAATCCTTAACCATTCCCAATCGGCTACTTTGAGAAGTTATGTATCACAAGTAAGCAAAGATTAATTTTTTATCTATATATCATTTCGAAATTATTATTTTTTTAAAATAATTTTAGATGGAAGATATATCTTTTGATATTACCGATAGGTGTAAGGGGAATACCTCATCGTGCTTGAACCGAAGTAGTTGGCCTTTTCGGCACCCCAGCCCATCGTTTCCTATAGAGCCACTTGAATGAGGCCCGCCACCTGTTGGCGAATTAGGGCGCAACACTTGAGAGGGGTCGCCCCTCCGGAATTCAAAGGACCTCTGCCCGAGGCCCTCGGCTGACAATCCCGACACTAAGACGCTGGCAATGTGTAATAACTGGCAGCTTGCGATGAAGGACAAGAGCGAACCGTGGGACTTAGTTGGGGATTGAGGATTGGGGATTGGGAAACCGATGGGCATGGGGATGGGGACTCGGTGGCTAAGAGCTGGGATGACAGGACGCTGAGCTGGCAGAGAGCAGCAGCAGCAGAATCATCATCATCATCGTCAGCAGCGGCTAAGGATGTGACAATGCTGAGCCCGTTTGACATGAGCATGATATAATAAAAACCGCAAACAAGTAATGCCTACGGAACCGCAGTCCTCTAACCAAACGACTCCCGAGTCCCTGGACCAAGTCGATGAGATAACAGCAGCAGGCCGGCGAATAGGATAAAGGAGGTTGGCGAGGGGATGACTACTCAAGTGCTGTTGTCACAGCGCTACAGTCCTGCATGTCGTCCGGCGGTCCTGCCCCCACATCCTGCACCTGAAAAAAACACCAAACAAAGTGGTAAAATGTTAGTGCTTATTACGAAAATTTAATTTTCTTAAATACCATCAATGACATTTTGAAAAAACTATTTTAAGCTGAGCAATTTGTAAATACTTTTTCAAAAATGTCCTTGTCTTTGTATAGCCTTATCCCAAAAGAAATATGAGCTATAAGGATTTTGTTTCTTAGCTATCCCTAGGAACTTTTTACTAATATGGGTTTTTCATTTTGGATTTTTAACTTATACCGAATTCTGTGTGTATATAGAGAAAACTGTCAAAGAACATTGTTCTTGAATTAAGAACATTGTTCTTGAATTGAGAACATTGTTCTTGAATTGACAACATTGTTCTTGAATTAATAACATTGTTCTTAAATTGAGAACATTGTTCTTGAATTGAGAACATTGTTTTTGATTTAAGAACATTGTTCTTGAATTGAGAACATTGTTCTTGAATTGAGAACATTCGTTCTTAAAAACCGTGTAATTGAGTTTATTTAACAACTTTTTGATAAGTATACACTAAGGACTGAACTAATAGTCTATTTGTACATATAATGTACTTAAGTACCGTCAATTCAACTTGATTTGAGCAAAATAAAAACATTTTCAACTTAAAAATGTCGTTCTATTTTTAAGAACATTTTCAACTCAGATGAGAAGGTCAGAATTTTCTTTGTGTAGGAGCTATTTACTAATTTGGGTTTTTCATTTTGGATTTTTAACTTATACCGAATTCTATATGTACTGATCACACGGAAAATTCAAGTAGCAACTTTATTAGTTGGTTAACCTCAATAGGAGTGACATTAAATCTAAGTCTACCGATCGCACGGAAAACTGAGATATTAACTTTATAGTATTTCGCACAGTGTGCTCTGGGGCCAGTGGGCATGCCGTTATCCTTTGGCGTGATTAAGCCACAAGTGCGTGACATTTTAATGCGACATTTATGCCCGGGACAAGAGATTATTATTGGAAATGCGCGCCCGGCTCGCGTGACAACAACAGGACAATGGCGAAGGCAATGGCAGCGGCATAAACATAAACCGCAGGAGCAGCGAAGGAGCTGCAAGGATAACAGCACAACTTGCTTAACGCCCTGGCCCACAGCTTATTTATTTATCTTCCCCGGCTGACATCCGAGTGACAACTTTTGTTCCATCCCTCGTCCTTCGAGGGGGGGAGGGGGGGGGGCAACTACGTCTATGTCCTGTCACAGTCTTCAGACATTTCTGAGCCACCTCCCGAGAATGTGGCTGAAATCCTGGCAACATATTTAATTAAAAGCCAAGGCAACCGGCTGACAAATGACAGAGGGATCAGCTGAAAGATGACTCACTGAGAAGGATCTGCGAAACGCAGAAAAAACCAAGGATGAGTAGTGAACAAATTTAACTAAAATACTTAAATATATATTTAAGTACCCCGCAGGGAAAGAGCAGAAATGAAATGGATACCTGGCAAAAGAATACTGGCGATGATAAGTACTCGCAGCTGTAATCTCACTCCTAATTAATGTCCAACAATGTGGAGAGCTCTATAAATACAATAAAATCCATAGCCAAAATGACTTTTGGCATCGCAAAATAAAAATAATAATAACAAGTAATCGATACCCCAGTGCAGCTGGCATATCCTGGCTTTAAGTTGTTGACCGAGTCCTTTTGGCTGTTGGACAAACATCGAATGGGGGATCCGGTAATCGATCTGTTTGAGTACTTGTTATCGATAATGACGGGCTCTAATAATAATAATAACCCAAGCTGCAGTATAGCACTTTTACGAGGCTTAGTATGGTGTGGGTGCAAATTGATGGCTGCTGTTGAAGCGGATAATAACGAAAATATGACATTTAATGCCCACTAAGGGGAACTGTTTTTTCCTTTGATGGGACAGTTTTTCTATTTTTCAACCTGTCAGAAAGGTGATCCGTAATCCCTACAAGTATTCCTAATAAGTTATGCATTTTATTTGAACATATTGAAGAAACATAGCTCAGTTTTATTAAAATTCCCCGCTGAGCTTCTGATTTCTGGCTTTGGCAAATGTTTGCCAGATCAACATCCCCATCCGCGTTCAGAGCCACCTTTTCGTGCCGCCTGCAGCTGCTGAAATTAAAATCGAAATCATAACATGTCAACACATTTTGTAATGCAGCAAACTAACCAAAAATAATAAAAGTCAGTTTCAAAGGCGAGGAAAAAAGGGGTACAAAGGGGTAAAATGGGGAAAAAGGGTTGCCTAGCAAACAGGGGAATAATGCAAATGCAAATGAATCCGCGACAGCGGGATGTCGGTGGTGGTGGTGTTGGCCAGGAACAGGTGTTCCACTTGCTTCTTTATGCCAATAAAAACGGTTTGCATATGTGTATGTGGGTAGCTCGGTATAAAAATGTAATAACAAAGTTGGCGGCGCTGCTTTTTATGGCCTTTTTGTCATTGCGTTTTGCGTTTGTGTGCAGTAAAATCTATTTACCCAACCTACGCCCTCCATTTTAGCCCCCTCCTTGCTCGCCTGACTTTTGTGTTTACCAGCAAAATGCCAATGGACACAATGTTCCCACAAAAGGGTGGCTCAACTTGTCGGAACTCAACAATATCCCAAATATCTGCAGTGGTCAACGAATGTTAAAGAAGATATTTACATTTACTAGCTTTTTAGCATTTTTATACTTCTTGTTTCGTCATTATACTCCTAAAGATGTCTACAAGTATGCTTTTAACCACCTTTTGTTAGACTTTGATAGTATTTTTAGAATTTATCCCCGAATCGAGCCACCCTACAGCTCGGAATGTGTGTTTGGGGTGGACCGTTGTCATATCAGTGTGCTAAAAGTAACCGCACGACGCTGAAAAGTATGCAATAGCATTGGCATTCCCCCTGCTGCGAGGGACTTCAGCTGCAGGACGACGACCAGTTCCCGGATCCGTACAGCTCGCAGGTCCCAATCCCGAGTTTCCCGGCTACCCAGCTACCGGATCCGGGTCCCAGTTCCATGTGCATTGGCATTGCCGGCGCCCGTCAGCGTTTTCATTTCAAATTCAAATGCTGTTTGCATAAAAAACGAGCCAAGACATCGAAAGGCATCACGTGCCCAGGGCACTGGCTCCTCCCCGGCCATTCCGGCGGAATGTGGGGCCAAAAAACTGCTGGAATCCAGGAGGACCCCCCTCCCCGTCGTCCGGTAGTCCGCCAAAGTAGTGACAATAGCAACAAACGGATGGCTGCAGAGATGTATGAACGAGCAGTGGGTGCACATGGAAAAAATTACCATAATGTAAATACATATCAAGTTACATAATATTACATCCTGGAGGAAAAGTATCGAGAGGGCGCCCCAGAAATATGAAGTTTTTAAGCTGATAAGATTTAAAATAAAGGGTTTAAAATAAAAATAAATCAATATTACCTTACAAATCGAAATAAAATGTATTAAAATAATATTTTATATCTAATTTCCAAGCTTTCTATCTATATTCACACCTTTATTAATTTTTATATTGGCTTTCAAACACAGTGACAGTCATATTACAAATAAAATTTAATTAAAAGAAGCAAATAGAGGGTATTTTGTATTACTTTAATAATTTGTAATAAGAAAATAATGCAAGTGTGGATGGTTTTTCACCGAGCTGAGTGGGCCAAGTGGGTGGACTGCGGAAGTAGTGTCGTTGGCCTCCATTTCCCGCCCGAAAAAAAATCGAAGCGAAATTGCGAAAGACGTTCCATTTGGCGGGAGCGAGATGGCCAGAGGGTAAGAGTGGGACGGGGCGATAGCCAGCTGGCAGTCGTTTTGCATGTCCGTGTTGGGTTAAGTGGATTGTTTACTTTGATTACAAAAATATGGCAAATGTTTGCACGTTTGATGTCTCACTGTGTGTGTGTGTGTGTGTGTGAGCGGTGCAGACAGCTGCAGTGGTGAGAAAGTTCGATCGTGATTCCTATATAGTCGATATTATTTTTACACATTTTTCAATATACTTTGAGTAGTATTTGTTGGTTTGTTCTATAATGTAGAACAAAAGAATCATTTGCCGCCAAAAAGTAGGCAACGCTTTTTGCAATCGAATTGGGGCAAAACTTAAACCAAAATCTCTTAAGTTGATATTTAATTACGAGATATTCTTAAAGCACCTTTAATAGAAAAAGCAGATCAATTTTGTCAGGAAAATTCCTTCATTTTAAAATCCTGAACGCTCAGAAGTAGGCAATAAATAAATCGGTAGTCTCTGCATTTACTTGTACTACGAAAAATAGTTCGATTTCTGGGATTTTTTTTATATTAAGGAAAGGTATCATTTAATTTCTGTTTTTGGTGTCTTAAAGAACATTATTTTAACTTTTTTTAAATCTTAAAAAAATATTAAAATTATTGGAGTTATAGTTAAACGAACCTTTGTCGATTTCAAGTGCCTTGAGGATTTTGGGAGAACGGTTTATCCGAAATCAAAAATGTAAAAATCTTTTGTTAGTTCTATCAATTATCTTGAAACGAAGAAATTTTGTAAATTTTATATTTAGGTTGAAGAAGCAAATGTTTTAAGAAGCAAATGTAAGCATTATAGACAGATTAGACTAAGCTGCCACGCTAGTCAATCAATAAAATATGAAGTATTTTATTTTATTTCCAGAGGTATATCCCCCGGATGGGTCCCCTCACGCGGTCATCTCTACTGCCAACAATGCTGCTCAAGCACACACTCATATTTACATTCAAAAAAAGAAAGAGAAGGCGAAGAGCGAAAAGGACAGATAGAGAGAGAGAGAGAGAGGTACAGCCAGACAGTGAGACAAATGGCGTTTGCCTTGGCGCGCTTGTAAAATCCAAAAGCTAACATTATTACAAAAAATCTGCAGTTATACATTTGACTTTGGTTTATTTTTATGATTTGCACACAGTTTGCAGTTGACCGACCGACCATCGCAGGACCTTCTGGTTGGCTGAATTTCTATTGTATTGGGGCTGCGAGAACCAGATGGAAAGGAACTGTTGATTGTGAGCCAGTGTCGTCTATAAGGAAGATTAAAACGAGAGGAAATCGAAGGGATGCATTGTCTTATTAATTGAACTGCTCTTGAAGTTGGCAGTTTCAGTCAGCTAGTATTTATTATTATAAAAAATCCCATCCTAGTCTTATAAATATATGCACTCGTCGCTATACAATATTATCTTTAAAAAGTTATAAAGCTACCGCTCAAAACTGAGAATTAAAGCGCAGCGAAAGCCACTTGGGTGACACCTATAACATTTCTTATCATTTCATTTTGATAATTGTTTCTTTTTTTTCCTAATCCTAATTGCTTTCAACTGAAAGAAACGACGAGGTATTATATACGTATGTTTTACGAACAATTGCTTTAGTTGCCTTTTATAAATGTATACAATATATATTTTTGAAGTATTTATAAACGGTGTACCCATTACCTAAAGGCAACCCCCTCGACCGCCGCCCATGGTCAGTTGAGCACCATGTGGGTCACGTCATCGAAAGGTCAAAGGCATTCATCAGTCCGACTTTGGCACCCAGCCCCTATTTGCATTTCATGTTGAACTGTGTTTGCCCTGGCCAAAACTAATTTTGACAGGCAGAGAGCGAACACAAAAAAAAAAAGAAGGAAAACTCGCGAGAAAAGCCGCCGCTTTTATTGGAAAAATTTATATTTGTTTTAGGCGCTGGGAAATCGCAGCGGGGTCACGCCGCCCACAATGCCAAATAGTTTTCATCCTTAGCCGCTGCTGGCTGCATTTTATTTTATTAATGGGAATTTGTTTGCCGGCGGAGTGGAGCAGTCGAGGATTGGAGGATTGGACGATTGCACAGTGGATTCGTCCAGGATGCGACCAGGATGCCGCCTCGTCGCTATTATGGCAGCCATTTGTTTGCACGCGAGCAGCCGAGTGCTCCGAGTCGCCCCACAGGGCGTATGCGCTATATTATTTTTCTCGCCCTGTTGGCGGTCTTCTCTACCGTGCCACGCCCCCGCCTTCGAGAACCGTCCAGGCAACGACCACATGTCGCTCATGATTAATTGAAAGATTCTCTCAACTTCAACTGTTTTCGGGTTTTGCGTTCGCCCCCCCACTCTAAAACTCCCTTTTTTATTATTTCTATATATATTTTCCTATGTTTTTTTTTCCCAAGGAGCTTGTTGCCCTGTGTGTTTGTCCAAAGTGTTTTGATTAATGAACTATGCTGAGCGAAATTTAAATAAATTTCCTGGAATATCGCTAGCAAAATTTCCATCGAGCTGGCGTGGTAAACAATTAGTTCGAGGGACTAACTGCAGTCTTTCCTTAAAGTTCTTAAAGTTCTTGAGGGGTATTTTCATATTATAATGAAATTTTCATGCAAAAATGAAACGATTGCAGGGTATGATGTTATAACACATGGTGGAGCCATGTTTCTAGGAACAAGTTCCTTTAATTATACTGTACTTGTAGCATTTTACAAATAAAACTAGAATAGGTTTTATAGCATTTCGATTTCGGAGCAGTAGCATTAGCAAGAAGAAAAACTATCCAATTAGTATATCATTATAATATGATATCTTTAGGAATACAATAACCGTTTCTTTAAGTAATGGTGATATGATAATAATGATACTTACTTTCTTTCAATCTGCTAACTACCTTTTGAAGTATTAAAGTGTAGGAGTTTAAAAAAAAACACCATGTTGATAAGACCGTCTTCCTGACCTTATATTTTCTGATGCATCTGCTCTCTCTTTCTCCCGCGGTTCCCCGAAAGTCGCTTCCCGTCTCTCTTTCCCCAGCGGCTAATAGACTAATGGAGCATACTTGCTCTGCGATGTTCCCGAACCAAGTATCAGTTTTTGGCCGCCACCTTGTCTTATCTTTGGCGCAGCACCCCGGTACCCGATTATGATAAGGGCTCAATGGTGGTGCTTGCTAGTGCTACCCGCTCTTCGGTTCAGTATCGTAATGGACGGGGAATATATCACAGTGGAGAATCCATCGGCTTTTGGAGCGGTAAGTTCGGGGAAACTCCGTGCCGCCCCGCGTATCCGCACCAATCATCTGGCCCTGCTGACCCTTCTGCTGGTCAGCCTGGTGATCATCCTCTACGCCTACTGGGATGTGATGGTGCTCACCGCCGGCTCCTTGCCCCTGGCCAGGGTCGCCATCCCCAGCTCCAGTTACCCCAATGATTCCAATGAAACGCTGGCCGAGCAGCTGTACCGGGAGGTGAGGATCCTCTGCTGGGTGCTCACCACGCCCAAGTACCACAAGTCCAGGGCCGTTCACGTACTGCGCACCTGGGGCAAGCGCTGCAACAAGATCTACTTCATGACCTCGGAGCCGGACGACGAGCTGCCCACCGTGGTGCTGACCAAGCCGGACAAGTACGAGGTCCTCTGGGGCAAGACCAAGGAGGCCTTTGGCCACATCCACGAGCAGATGCGCGACCAGGCCGATTGGTTCTTAAAGGCGGATGACGACACGTAGGTCAAGTATTCGGAGAAGGTTCTTATGGTTTTGGGGACTATCAGGTGGGGTATTGATTTGATATGGTTTGTAGATCCACGTGCATGCACTTATCATTTTCTGACTAATTTTGTAATTTGTGTGCTGCTTTGTTTGATAACTACGCTCAAAAAAATGTTCTTGCTGAATTTGAGAAATTTCTATTAAATAGAAAAATGATGTGCTACTAAGGAATATTTGTTCAATCTCTTTTAAAATTATAAAAATCGCGGTCATTAACTTCAAATACAAATACTTTTTTGAGTGTTTTATCAGGCTTCTTCTTCTAATCTCTTTTTAAATAACTCCGCCCCTTTCATAGCTACGTCTTCTTGGAAAACATGCGCTACATGCTCTACCCTTACTCCCCGGAAACGCCTATCTACTTCGGATTCAATTACAAGATGGTTGGCAATCACCAGAAGAACGAGGTGAGCCACAAAAGTATGTAGTTGAGTGATAACCCCAATCCGATTTGGCCAGTCGTACATGTCCGGCGGCAGTGGCTACGTGCTGAGCCGCGAGGCCCTGAGGATCTTCGCCGAGGGCCAGAACGACACCACTAAGTGCCGCCAAGAGGACGATCATGCCGAGGACGTGGAGATGGGCCGGTGCCTGTTCAATCTCGGGGTGAAGGCGGGGGACTCCCGCGACGGCCAGTTGCGCAACCGCTTTTACCCGGTGGCCCCCTTCGTGGCCCTTCTTTCGGGCAACATGGGCCTGGACTTCTGGCTGTACAAGTACGCCTACTACAATGCGAGATCGGTGAGGTTTAGATTAACTCGGAAATCAGGAGAAAATATTAGGACTTGCTTATTTATATTTGTTATAAATATTTTAATATCACCACAAAAAGAAAATGTTATATCTTGAAGCACGTATAATGGGACTAGTATTCGGTTATTCAAATTTACTTTTATTATTCTTGTTGTATTATACAGTGAAAAGATGTTCCATTCTGTACAGCATGCTTTGAAACTAAATCTTACCCTTTTTTCCCGCAGTGCATGGACTGCCTGTCGGAGTACCCGGTGGCCTTCCACTACGTGAACAACGAGCAGCTGTACGTGTACGAGTACTTCAACTACCAGTTCCAGCTCGCCGGAAGGCAGCAGGTGCCGGAGCGGCTGCCCAAAAGGATCAGGGAGGAGGACCTGGTCATCCCCGAGAGCGACAACACGGTGACCTAGGCGCTGGCCCTTCGCCCTCTCCGCCAGCGAAAATCTCCAGCTTTTTCATCCATCTCTCTTTTTTTTTTTGTTTGTATGCTTATCGTATATTTAATAAATTATGGCTATAAGGCGGACGTGCCAAGGCTGCCAGATGCTCTTCTGTTGCGACCCTCGTCCTTGCCCGATCCACGTCCTAGTTTATCTATTCATGTATTTATTATTGAGCAGCTCGTGGCAGACGGGCCACACAAAGGCGGCCAAAGGACAATGCTGGCCAGCAGGGTGGACCTTAACTCGAGCTTTTCACTGAGGACTCGAGAATATTTTTATGTGTTTCCCTTTTGTTCCAGTTGACTATGGGTAAAATAACTAATCATTTTAACTGGAACTATCGCCCAATTTGAAGCGCTTACTTTTTTCGGTGTATTGTGCTATGAATTCCATATGCTATTTATTTGTACATATTTACTTTTGCCAATTAACACAATTAAGAGTCACCCTAAGGACCTGGGGTCCACAGACACTTATCCTGGAATGCGAATCGGGAAAATCGAACCTGACTGCAAGGAGTAAGCCTGTGGAACTGCAGCTTAAAGGGGCATCGAGCGATTTGCATTAGTTTGTCAAGTTGATAACATATTGAAGGAATGCAAGTCACTACGGATTTTGTGGCATAAACAAGAAAATGATTGAATAAGTGTAAAATAAATTATGTGTGGTTATAATACCCATTACTCGTAGAGTAAAGGGATATACTAGAATAGTATCTCCTCCCATTTATATATGTATATTTCTCAAATCCAAGGGGGCTCTGACCTAAAATTCATTCGACAAACTACTGTCAATCCTCTCTCGCCTAAGGAATGTTCACATTTACTTCCTAACCTGGACTGAACACAGTTTCAGAATTTCTAAGGATTTCCTAAAATTTTTTACCAGCTTCAAAAGTTTGTATTTGCAATCGCACATTCTTCACTTTGGAGCCAGTGGATACAATGAAACCGCAGGAAATGGGTGACGAGGCTAAGTCCGCGGATAAGATCGACGAGAAACCGATAAAACAGTCCGCTGAAAAGAAGGAAGAACGCTTCAAGCAGGAACTACCTCTAGGCGGTAAAATGTCCAAGAAGAATCACGAGATGGGGGACTACGAAGAGCAGAAGAAAGGCCCGGAATCCGGAAGAGAGTCCCCAGAACCGTGCCTGGGCTGTAAGAGGCGATCCCTTCAGCGACAACTGTCCGAGGTATTGAAGAACCACAAATTAATCTCCGAAACGCAAAGGGCGTTAATTCAACAGATGTACGATCCACCTAAAGTACTAAAGAAGCCCATCGAAGACCTCAGAATGGCGGCTGATGGCTTTATTGATTTCAGACCCATACCGAAGGAGGATCGCAAAGAGATTATAGAAATCATCGACAAAATCTGCAAGAAGCTCTACGAAATGATCGCCAAGATTGAGAAGTGGATCGAGGAGGATAGCCGGATGACCATGCCGCCGATGAGCGTAATGCCACCGAATCTGAAGTGGGAGCGCCCCGTCATCTGCTCCATGCTCCGCTCCACGAGGGCACCCAACTTGAGCCGCAAGGCCGTGAAGAAGGTGATCACGGGCCACGACTTCTAAGGTCCCACCATTTAGAGAACAAGGATGTTACGGCCCAAAATTTAATTTAGTCAATCGGTATCTTGTACTTAACTTGATTCGGTGTAAACATATTCTTGGCAATTATATTTCGTTTAAATGTATTACAGTACACAAATGTTTTCCTTTGGAATTTCAAACAAGGTAATTGACAGGTAATAGGATATTTTCATACATAACCACTTAAGCTTGTGAAATCATAGTTCCATAATCTTTAATGATTTTCCTGCCAATGGTTGTCAAAATCAACAACAATCAACAAGTACCATTCAATAATCGACAGTTAATTCTCAATCAAAATGTAGCATTCAGCATGCAACATGGTACTTGCAACATTTAACAACCAACATGCAACTTGCAATTTGCTAAATTAAACAAATCACAATCACCCAGAAAAAACCAATATGCGACATGCAACAAACAATATATAACATTAATTATGCAACTAACAACATAGAACATGTTAAATGGCTAAAATGTAGTAAATGTAATATTATTAAAATTTAATAAAGGCCACGTCTTCGATTACACACAACAGGTGCCTATAATTCTCAATTGGTTCTAGCTTAAGATACATGACCTAGGTGTTGTGACAGCCGAAAAATCAGTTGACCATATATTTTCGCGGGTGATCTAAGCAGTTCCAATGTTAGTGTGTATGTGCTTGTGGATTGATTAGAACCCTACAATTTTGGGAGATATGAGAGGATGTCGTCATACCGAAACTGGACTGTAGGGTGGAGTACATCGTGGATCTTTCCAGGTATGTACCTTAAGCATTAATAAACTAAATTAAATAAGTTAAATTACCTTTAAACAGACAAGAAAAAAGCTTCGGGTGTCTGATAGTCGAGGCCGTCAACTATACCGTTTTCTCTGGTTATATTTAAGTTTCTATATTAAGTCAATAGAGTTTAAGCAGTTGCTTCTACTCTCTTCTTATTCAGTGGGTCGCCATTAGGATTATGCATTCATTGGCTTATGCCAAAAGCCCAATTCAAGGCACTTAACTCTCATTTTCGCCGGCTGCTAATTAAGGTCAATGCTCTTCTCGTCCCCCTCCCAAATTTTCCACGTAGCCAGCGAAACACACGCATTTCAATACTCGTTCTCCCAGGCTAATTAGGAAATCTGCCCACCCACCATCCTTGGAAAAGTCGCGTCAAATGCGAGTGGCATACGAATGGGAATCAGGAATGGAAATGCGTATTTCCCCAAAAAAGAGAAAAAAATTGGGGAAGAACACTTGCCTCTAATGCTTTTTGTGTGGTGGCTTTTCCAAGGCAATCTGCAGGATAGGGGGGCGCTCGGCATTGTTTCACTTGGCGACCAAGACAATATCCGCTCGTAAAAGTGGTCCCACCTCGTCTCCTGGCTCCTGGCTACTGGCTACTGGCTACTGGCTACTGGATCCCGGCTCCTGGCCACTGTAATTAATACCAAAATAATTGTATTTGGATAACACAAACGTAATCAAGATTAATTGAGTAACAGCAGGTAGTTTGCATAATTAGAGCGCAGACATTGAACACCCCGTAGGACCGCCCGCTCTTCCCGAAAGCATAATTTGCAATTTCAACTGTCTGCCCACGGAGCCCAAAACCAAAAACCCCCTTTTACCCTACACCCATGCCACGCCCCCAGCGGCAGGCTGGCTGGCTGGCTGTCTGTCTGTCTCGCTTGTGGCTAATGGGTTGGCAGGATCGGGTCCTGGATTCGGGGTCCTGGACCGGGAAAATCCACCTCCCCACATCGGTTTAACTTTGAAATTGGACGAATTTTGGCTGCCCAATGTGGTTTTTCTTTTCGGTGAAAATTATTTAAAACCGGATAGGGACATTTTCCGAAAAACACAATTTAATTATCGTAATAAGAGGGGACTTTTGTGGGGACTTGCCATTATTTAAGGCCTCGTGACACCTGCTTGATTTTCGACAAATTGACTGGATTTGTTTGATAAAGTCATGGCAACCTACAGCCTAATAACATGTTGTGAATTTATTTGGGAAATCCTGTTTCTGTTTAAAATAAATACAGTCATTTAAAAATCCAAAAAGGCTAATTAGGCCTCCATGATTATAGACTAGGACTCATCAAGTTACTTAGTTTAACTAGTTTGTTTAACTTCAATTGGTGTTTTCATAGGCTTCACAAATATTTTCTTTTAAATATATCCAGTTAATAGTTTAAAAATATTTGTCAATGCACTTAAAAGTTGAAAAGCCTTTTATAAACAAAGAAGTCGTATAGCTTAAGCAAAATAATTGTTGAAAAAGAGTCATTTCATATATTTCTGCATTATGTTTTCTCACTTTTTGCTGTTTTTATATTTTTGTTCTCTATAAATCGACCCACCGTTGTGCAAATATATGCCTGTGTGGGCGTGTGTGTGAGCAAAGAGGGCACACAAATCATTTTCAGTTTGTACAATTTCTATGTCAACTTGTGTTGGCCTTTCTTTTCGTTTTTCGGCACTCCCACCGCCCACAAGTTCAGCTTGTTGTGCCACTTTTGTTTAGCCGGCTCACACACACACGGACACACTTGCACACACATACACACTTACACACTTACACACACAATCGTTGTTGCTCGACTGCACTTCCGGCCTTTGGCTACACCTACACCTACACCTACACCTACACCGCCATTGACTGTTCAACCATGCAGCTGCATACAGGCAAACACATACATGTACATGGACAACGCACACACCTAGACACGCCCTCCCACACACACACACACACACACACACACACATGCAGTATCAGGTTCGCCGGCATATCCGGGCTTTATGCCAGGCAACGGACTTTCCTTCGGACAGTGGAGAAAAGTCCTTGGATTTCTAAAACCTCTTTTAAATTGGTATCCCAAAGTATGCTACTGTATATTTTTACACTGGAAAATCAAGGAAAAATGTAGTTCCCTATAATCATAGCATAATTTTGGGCACATTTTAAAAAAGTTTCATTTTTGTGAATTCTTTTAAACCTTGGATTTTTAGAACATCTTTTAAATTGGTATCCTAAAGTATGCTACTGTATATTTTTACACTGGAAGATCAAAGAAAAATGTAGTCCCCTAAAATCATAGCATAATTTTAGGCACATTTTAAAAAAGTTTAATATTTGTGGATTTTTTTTATAGAAAATAGAAAAAACAGCTAAATGAAAGGGTAATTTCTTTAATCATTGATGAAAGTAAAATTATGTTAGCAATGGTTTTGGGCGAATAATAGATCTTGAAGTCCTTTAAGCCACTCTACACCCCTAAAAGTAGGCAATAGTTCTGCCCACTGTGCCTACCATGATTTCGTTTCCTTCTTTCTTTTTAAAGGGGCTCGGGGGCCAGGAGGTCCTGACAGCTTTTTCAGCTTCAAACCATTGAAAAGTTCTCAGTTGCAACTGCAAATTATGTTGCCTGGTGCTGTTGATTGTTGCCACTGTTGCTGCTGTTGCTGCTGTTGCTGCTGACAGTGCCTGATAATGGCGTACAATGTTTATTTACTTGCTTTAACATTTTTGCTGCTGCTGTTCATTTTACTTTATTCTGCCCCTCGCCACGCCCCCACAGCCACTCGCCGCCCCCTGCGCTGCACATGCAACATGCTGACAATGAGACACTTGAGCATTTGGCGCCTGATTGCATGCCACACTCTAGCCCACTGCAGGAGGCACTGAAACAAAATAAGGGTATATATCATATTGCTTAGATTCTTAATTGAGAGGTATTTATCATGACCCGTTAATGTTATTTATCTATTAATTATTTTAAATTTTAATATATATATATATAATATTTAATATATATATAATTGAAGAGTATATATTCTGACTCATTCACTATATGAATATTTATTTTTTTAATAAAATAATGAAAAACAACAACTTTATAAGGCTTTATTTTACATCACATTCTAGGCTTATTTGTTGAAGTAATCTTGATTTTCAGCACTTAATTTTCTCCCAGTGTACTCGGCTATGTGTGCTGGTGCTGCCATCTCCCTCGTGCGCAATGTTTGTTTGCTTTTTCGACTTTGACTTAACTTATTTGTTGCTCTTCCTGTTGCTGTTACTGTTATTATTGCTGCCCCTGTAGTTGTTGCAGTTGTCGCCAGGCACACACATACATACATATATCCCACCCACACACGCATGATGATGGTGCCGCCGCTCTTCCTCTTCCTCTGCTGTAAAGTGTCGTGTTGGATTTGCGTAATTTATGCTCTATTTGCCTTTCGGCTTCATTTCACTTTTTGCCGCTGCTCCTGCCACTTTTGGCCAAGTATTCGTATTCACAGCAGTCGCAGTGGCAAATCCCCCTTCCCACCGCACCTGCCTGCCTTTTTTTGTGGCCCCCCTTGCCGCCGCCGCCCCTGGCCGGGTGTCGGCGGCCCTCGCAGGACACACTAAGCTGCGTGGGCTTTTGGCTTTCGGCTAAGCCAACTGTCGACGACAAATCGAGGCCCCTACGCACGAGGATCGGGAGTTTCGGTTCAAGGACTTCTGGGGCTGATAGTATTTTTAATAAAATATCCTTTTAAATTCCTCTGTACATAGGAAATACACAAACTTATGAGATCCGGCAATACTCCCAAAACAAAATCCTTCAAAACGTAGAATCTCTAATTTAGTAATCTTTAATTAGTATTTTTCTATGTTCAACAAAAATGTTCCTTAAAAGTTGACAGTTTTTCAAGAAGTCTCGAAAATTCGCTGTTAGCTCAATATTTCTAAGATTTAGAATATATATTATTTTATTAAGTGTACATGCATACATATTTAACAGTCATTCAATGGACTTGCCCATCTTAAATCTATAGGTTTTAGAACATTTGTCATTTTTTTTGAGGAACAGTTTCGACATTTTAAAGTTCCAGAATCCTTTTAAGATATTTCAGTTATTGTTCCTTACATTTGGCCATAAAGTACATTTATTTGTACTTTCTGATCATACCTAAGGATTTTTTTTCTTGCAGAGGTTTCATCCTGCCTGATCCTGTGAAAATCCCCTCCAGCTGAGTGTAGCGCAGCCACCAGGACCACAACTTCGGAGTCCTGGCTACCTTTCTACCTTTCTGGCCCGGACTTGGCTTCATTATTTTTATAGCATTGCTCAATATGAGAACTCAATAAATTCTAACTGGCGCAGTGTGGGGCATTTTCAACAGGCGATTAGTTTGCCAAGGTGCCAGGACTCTCTTTCGAGTCCCGAGTCCCGAGTCCTGACTACCAAGTTCCGAGTCCTTGCTTGCGCAACAGTTGAGTGGGTTGGTGGGTTGGTGGGCTGGTGGGCTGGTGGGTTGCCACCCAGGCTGACTGGGGTGGGTGGGTGTCTGAAAACCTAATAGGTTTTACATAGCACACACGTTGCAAATAAATCTAAATGCAACAGAGCCGGGAAACTTGGTGAAAAATCCTTTGGCAAATAAAATTTACATAGACCAAAAGGCCGGTCGGACTTTTTTCGATTCCTCTTTTCTTGGCTCGGCCCATGTGAATTTATTTGAAAATTTATTGAGTTTTCGTGTTAACCATGCATAATTAAGTTTTTCCAAGTGAAAAACTGGCTGGGCGTTGACTCTGCCCCTCTGTTTTCCCCGATTTGGCCCCGCTTTTGTCCCGCTTTTACCCCGATTTTTCCCCCTTGTTCCCTGTCGACTTTGAGCTTGTTGTGGGCAGGGCCTTGAAGATAGGCTTTTGGCTTTATTTACGAGCCAAGTGCATGACTTTATCCAACCACCGTTCGCAGTGAAATTGTTGTTTATGCGTTTGCGGGGGGGGGGGGGGGGGGAGGGAATGGGAAGTGGTGGTGCAAATCAAGTTATCCCCGGCTGTCTTGGCCTGGAATTATTATTCCTGATTGCATTTATTTGCTTTATTTCGTTGCCGGCAAGTTCATCTATAATGCATGCATGTCCTTCGAGCTCCCCATCCTGGCTGTCTTCATCTCCTTTCTCCGTCTCTGGTGGCCTTTTTGCGTTTCTTAAGTGAAATGCATAAAAATCAAATAATTTTCCTGTTTTTCCATTCGCCTTTCCTCCGCCCTCCTCCGACTGCTCACTTCGTATTTTATTTCTTTTACATTTTTCTTAAATATAAATACACACTTTGTGCTGTCTTCCAGGGGCGTAGAGCAGGGTGGGAGGGGGGTAGGGGGGGGGGGTGGACTTTCCCGGAGACGGCATTCGAAATGTTGAAAGTAATTTCCCCGACTATGGTTGATAGTCCCGCTGCTACGGCTCCTGTTTTTGCCTCAGCTTCAGTTTTCTGTTCCTGTTTCTGCTCTTTGTGTGCTTCAGCCTTAAACTATGCAACACATTTCCTTCAAGTAGCTTACAAAAGGATGCACTGCGGGATATCGGGATATAAAAGACTCAGAAAGGGCTTTAAGCGAGGGAAGTCCCAGCTGAACATGTCCTTTTGAAATAAGTCATGTTTGATCATCATTTTTAATACCCTGTTGCATACTTTTAGACACCAACCATATCAATTTAGACGTATAAAGATTAAATGATTATGGAATTTAGTAGTGCTATTAAATTGGTCGCTTTATATATATGGAATATTCTATTTATTTTATTTTCCTTTTTTTTATTGCTTTCTCTCAGTGCAGATGCTCGTCCTGTCCCAGAATTGCAGTCAAGGTAGACGGGGATGCCATACGAAGAGTCCTGGCCCCATTGGCAAGCCGATTTCAGCAGCAAAAGAGCAAACACACACCCACTGCGACCTAATAGAGTCGAAATTGAAGCTTAAGTTTCTTTTTTTGGGGGGAACAGACGACCAAAGGGTTCCCAAGGAGTCCGACAGAGGGCTCTTTCAGCTCAAAGGCACTCCTTCTCAAGATGTGGCGGCGTATGGAGCTTGCCATATGTTAAATGGTCCAAGAAGGAATACGCTTCGTATGTGTATTGCAACAAAATGAAAGTCACAACTTTAATTTGCCCATAATTGCTAAATTTAATATTTCAATATGAACTAAATGGTTTTTCCACGTTGTTATTACCAGTGAACCATTTTCTAGCCATTATCATAACGAAAATAGAAACTGGCTGCGTACTCTTAACTGGAAAATAAATAAGTAAAATTGTTTGTCTTCGGTTACCAGTTCGTCTGACTGCCCTTTATTCTTTTAATGTTTTCATTCCGATTCGATTTCATTTCGGAGCGGAGGAGTGCTCAATCCTGTGCAATTTGTCAATTTGACAAACTATGACTGATAATTGAGTGCTCTGTGTATATATATAGAGTCTATATTATAGATATATATATAGGGAGGGGGGAAAGTGAAGACTCCTTGGCTGTCTCTTTTGTGTCCCTTTCAATTTTGCGATTGCCATTCAATTCGCAATTCATTTGCCTTGTTCTGTTTATTCTATTTTGGCATCCGGACAATTCTCTGACCGGCTGACATTTTCCATTAAGTGGCCTTTTTGTGGGCTCATTTAGTAATTTCCCCCATTTCTCGTTTGCCTTTATTTATCGCGCATTGAAATGCAAAATCGAATTGTTAAACTCTTTAGCCAACTATTTGTGTTTTTTTTCTTGGGTCTGGCATAATTTTGCATCATTCGGGGCTTGGGTTTGTCACACAGCCAAATCGAAATGTTATTTATATGTCGTACGTGAGCTGCCTGCGAGCACTTCCGGTGGTTGTCAGGGGGAATGGGAGTCACATTTCGTATACCCTGTAAGTCGGAGTATTTGGAAATGGTTCCATCTCTGAAATTATGTAATGATAGTCATAGAAGTCACTGAAATATTCCACAACTTGTGCAGTTATCAGAAACAGTATTAACGTGTTAAGATAAATATCATTGTGTATTCATATTTATATTACTATAATATTATAATATTTAATATATATTTACCTTTTCGTAATGTAAGCCTTACCTTCTTTAGGATCTTTTCAATGGGTTGTTGAGATTCGTATAGTCGGTTCTCCCCGCCATATCCTTATCAATGGTTCGCTCTGCATTTGTGTTCCTGATTTCGCCTTCTGTGTTTCGCTTGATGACGACAAATGCGAGCGGAATGGCGACAACGTGCACGGCTTATCGCTGCCATGGTGAAGGGGTGGGGCTTTCGTGGGTTAAAGACGGGCTTCGGGGGACCAAGAGCCCCCTTGAGGGGTCTTCTCGCAGCGGGGGCCGCGATGAGGTAAGTCTTTTGTTTGTGATAAGATTTTTACGTGTCTGCAAATTGGCCAGCGGCTGCCATGGCACCTTGCTCAATTATTGTTTTTCCCTCGCTTTCAGGTTGTCCTTCGGACACCTGGAGTTCCAGTAAGCCCGGCGTTCCTTTGACTTCCCGCCATTGTCTATCACAGCGTTGATTTAAACGCATCCGATGAAAGGGGGGGGGGGGGGGGGGGGGGAGACTGGCGACTCCACTACAACTATCATCATGCACTCGGCTGCCTTTCTATTATTTCAGCGGAATTGGTCCTTCTGCAGTGCGGAGCCTGCTGATAAGCACGGAACGAAGCCAAGCGGGGTTTCCAATTACGGAACTTCCATGATTGAGCAGGACCTCAAAGGCTTCGAGCCCAAAACCTTGTGGGTGCTGGCCTGCACTCCAGCAAAAAGAATATCCTGAGAATAAAATCTTTAAATGCTTTATAACAGCCTTATTCAGATTAATTTATGAGTGTTAAGACTTAATTATTGTGATATTGAAAAAGATATAAAACGCTTGGATAGGATCTGCGTTTTCATTCTGTAGTAGGAAGTTCTAGTTTAGAACCAATACTTTTCTGTCCGTGTCTCATTAGACAGGGGAAATCACATCGAAACGTCTGGAGAATCCCCATTCAAATGTTGCCAATATGCCTGGCTGCGATTATGAAGTGCACTGGCTTATGAGGATGCCTCCAGCTCCATCCACTTATGGCCGGAACAATTTACCTGGCTGCCATTGAAGCTCTCTCTAGCTCGACTCCTGCCAGCTGAAGATTAGCAGTCAACAGCTGCATTCATACACTGGCCGAAAATGAAACTAGCTTATATTTCAACATACTATTTCTCATACAAAAATCCAGGGGCTTGAAATCACTTTAATATGTCATTTTAGGTGTATACAATAATATAATTTCGAGTCGAATGACTTTATTTTATCTAGACTAAATATTTTATGTTATTGACTTAAACAGTTAAATTAGACAATCTTTTAATTGCATTTAATCTACTGACTTTAAATCCTGTGTTCATTTTATTGATAATGATGAAATAAAAAAAATGTTTGCCAATCATAAGTCATTGGAAATGTGATTAATTGCTGGAAATCCTTGGAGTTTTTCCTTGTGTGCCAACTGGCTCTTCCAACTGCATTGTTTTGCAGCGGAGGCAGTAAAAAGAGTCAAGTTATTGATGCGGGGATTTCCCTTTATTTTCTTCGTTTTTTTTTGGCAGCTGACACCTCCGCAGTGGCTGCACCACTTTTCACCGCTGCACCGCCAAAGTTTTCACTTTTCTTCTGCGGTTCCTGGGGCCATTCTTTGGATCGGTTCGCTATGCCGCAATGTTTGAGCTCCGAGTGCATAATAAATATGCAAACTTTGTGGCTGCTCAAACATTTTTTTAGGGGGTGGTCTGCTCTTATCAATGGGCCCAAAATCCAAGCAAACAACCGAAAGAAAAACGGCTTGGTGTTGGCCACGTGGCTGCCACTTGGCTTTTGCCCTCTCAGCCAGTCACAATGGCAACAGAGAGGGGGAGGGATTCACCACCCACCACCCACCGCCCACTGGTGATGTTGCCATTTCTATTTCTATTTTCCAGCTTGCACTTCATCGTCAACGGGCCATCAATGGCAACGTGTCGCATTACTCAACATGGCTACGTGACTTAAATGCCATGGCGCCACTGCCATTTTGCGGTGTCCTGCCCCTCCCCCCCTCTTTTGGGTTTGCCACGCCCCCGCCCATGCCCATCTCCGTGCCGCCCGTGATCCCCTCCAGTAGCCAAGACATAAAACCTTTGCCACATTACGTAATGAATGGAAGGGCCTCTTGACTGCTTATGCAAACAACAAAAAATAGCTAATAATAAACATAGAAATGTACGTAATTGTGGAATAAATATAATATTCTTTGAGGTAATTATAATCTATGAGATAATTATATATATTAGATTTTTGTTCTTTCCAGAACAAATGTCTTACTGTTTAATTTGGATGGCAATATCTTTTAAAACGATGTATATTTCTCGTCAACGATTGTTTAAAATTGGAAAAGAGTTAAAAAAATGGTATATTTTTAATTTGGTTTAAAGCCAAGGGCTTAGATTTTGGGATACTACCGGTTTTTAGCTAAGAAATCTTAAATATCCTGTCTATCTATGTATTATTCTGGGCTGGGCAATTGTAAAGAAGATGGGCACGTGACGTAGGCAAAGGTTCTCTCAAACAAAACCCAATGAAATAAAAACTAATTATAATCAATTATCAATTATGACGAGAGTCAGGGCGATGGCAGCGTGAAAGGAATGTGATATTGATATAAAATAAAGTTGTCAGTTTAAATGATTCCGAATGTAAGAAAATCTTGAGTGACTTAAGTTTATCCCCCTTTTTTTCCAACAAAGAAATAATAATTAAGTATTTTCAT